>NW_019384408.1:569895-571226 GCF_000671375.1 Centruroides sculpturatus | reverse complement strand
GAGAGTTCTCGAAACTAGATCCAGTCATAAGAGAGATTCCACAATCCCACGCGCGCGAGAAAATACAAGATGGCTGCGAAACACGTGTCGGGCTATCGACAGAGAAATAAAAAAGACAGCTGGAGAGACGACGACATCTGTCTATTATTAGATGTACGGCAAGAAAAAGTATTTATTTCTAACCAAAACTTCCATTTTGTTTGTTGGTGTTTGTGACTTACCGCGTAGTTACGTCAGTTTTATGATCGCGTGTAATAGCCAGGTTCTTCTCGAGCGGACTGCCTGTGCGAACAGCACGACGTTCGACTAGTGACAGTCACAATCCAGATTGTAGGTAAATCGAGATTGAAGTGAGTCGTGGATTGTGTGCGAACGTAGTATTACGAAGGCCGATTCGCCGACCACTTTAAAGTGTAGGAAGATATTCGGTTTTCTCGCATTTATGACGTCATTTATGATCTTAATAGCTTCGTGGTATGTAAAGTAATTTTTAAATCATTTATTGAAAAAAGCAAACATGTTCAAAGAGTTACACCTATTCGAAAACTACAAAACAGACAAATTATTATATCGATTTTTATTAGTCGCTTAGATCCATGGTGCGCAAACTTTTTTCGACTGCGACCCCTTTTGTAGAGAGAAAATTTTTGGCGACCCCTAGAGATAAATGTTTACAAATACGATGTATATTTCGCGTATTTCTTTCGTTTCATCGAATAAAAACATTATCATAATTGACTCATATTAATTTTATTTATAATTTTAAGAAAATACTTTTTGTATAACATAAAAATCAGTAAATTTCCCTTTAATGAGATGTATGTGGCTGCAAGTTTCTAATTATCTCATCGATGTTTGGATGTATGTTGCTAATTGCAATTCGCATATCATCTTCAAGGTTTAAACGCGAGCGGTATTTAGTTTTTATTGAAACTAGTTTGCTAAATCCAGTTTCACATAAATACGTTGATGCAAATTGTATTAAAACCCTGATGGCATTCTTGCATAAAACGGGATATTGCTTTTCCACGGATAGCCAAAATTTTTGGCAAGGCTGAGTCTTAAATTGATTTCGAAGAGTATAATCACTAATTAAATCTATCAATTGCTCTTTCTCACTAATTTGAAGAGTTGAACTGCATATGTCGTAGGAAAATGGATCACGAATCCAACCAAGATCGTTTTCAGGAAAATCCTTGAATCTTCTGCATGAAATTGCAATTAAACAGTGAGTGACGGCACTTCACTCTTTATATGTACACTGTATGGTATGTAGCATGCAGGCATAATGCATTTCATAAATATTTGGCGACCCCCAAAAAACTTCTGGC
>NW_019384408.1:565160-569888 GCF_000671375.1 Centruroides sculpturatus | reverse complement strand
CAGCGATTCCCAACCTGTGGTACGCGTACCCCTAGGGGTACGCGATAGGTTGTTTAGGGGTACAGAAAAAAGTTAGTTATTATGGCAGAAAAAATAATATATTATGTATCACAAACTAATAGTATTAAAAAATTATTACATAAAAAATGTTCCTTGCAACAATCACAACTTTATTATACATTTTTTCTTTTAGGTTTTTTTTCTTTAATTTAAAGTTACAATATGTCAAATTAACAATACGGTTACTCACTAAATTTCTTAAATGAGGGGTACAATCTAGAGATATAACATGTCACGGGGTACAATCTAGAGATATGACATGTCACGGGGTACGCTAATGAAAAAAGGTTGGGAACCACTGGTCTAGACCAGTGTTTTCCCAATTTTTTTGTGCTATGCCCACCTAAGCCTTTCTAAAATTCTTATGCCCCTGTAACATATACAGCGACTATACGGTTAACTTAAACTCTGGACGAGTCCATTTTCGAATTGCCCCCTTAACAATCCAATGGCCCCCTGTGGGCGTGGGCCCCACGTTGGGAAACACTGGTCTAGACTCTAGATCATCCTTTCTCAAAGTGGGCGATAACGCCCCCTTGTGCGCGCTGGAGGCTTTCAGGAGGGCAGTAGAAGGCTCAGTGATTAAATATGAGTTTTATTTCTTCTCATTGAAACATTCTTTGATCTCATAAATAGGATATGGGTCACACCCTATCTATCCTATACATATAATAATGCATGTTTAAAATTATATTTGCAATAAGTGTTTTTAAGATACACAACAGATGGTAATGTAAAAAGGTAAGTTAAAAAATATAGGACACTAGATATTTTTTTATCTCAAAGTGGGCGGTGGTCGAAATAAGTTTGAGAAGCTGTGGTCTAGAGTCTAGACGTTTGTCACTTTCGTAGCATTAGAGCTATTGGTAGCTGAGAGACCAGTATATCTATCAACTCTGGTAATATTACTTTATAATAATGGCGGATAATGTGTACCAACTCCGGCGAGCAAACTTGATAACTTTTATTTATGTAATTATTTACGTGAACTCGTCTATATTTTATATCTTTTTTACCCAGCACTTGGGCTGTATAGAAACGCATGGTGTTTTAAAAAGCTATCGATGAAACATTAATGCTAACATCGATGTATTGAGAATAAAATTTCTTTCTTTATTTGAAAGATTGAAAAAAAATTATTTTAAAGGAATACGACTCTGCAAAATAATATTAATTTTAAAAATAATTTTATTTTTCAGGCTATTTAGAATATGAGGTAGGGCAAGTGTGGTAATCTTTTTTTATTTTTATTTTATTTATTTATTTATTATTATTTTTTTGTAGGTTTTTCGACGTTTTGCCACTCCAAGAGCCTAAATATGTAAAAAATCCCTCACAAAATTCTATATATGTGTGTGTTTCGGAGTTTATTGTTATTTATTGTGCATTGTCTCTGAGGACTGAATGAACCAAAAATTTGAAATTTGACAGTTATTTCTATATATGTGGCATTGGTGCTATTAAATTTTGGAGATAAAGGAGGATAAGGGTCTCTATCCTCTTTATTTCCCTACCTCTTGACTTATATTATTTTTTGAGTACAGGCGAAATTAATGAAAATTCTACTCATTACTTGCAACTACAATGTTTTTATAATAATTAATAATATGAAAACTATTTTAAAATAAAACCTTAAAACAGATGGTACCACACAAATTTTAAGTTTATGAGTTTAAGAGGTGATGTGTTTTTTAAACAAATATATTTTTTTAATAGAGAAATTTATCATTATTCAACAAAATTACTCCATTTAAGCTCCATTTGTAGCGTGTTTGATTTATAACAAAACATTCGGAAGCAATCGACGGGCGAGTGTTGGATTCAGGATATTCTTTGCAAACAGTAAGCCTACAAGAATCGCACTCCTGGACATTTAATGGACAGTTAAGTCTATGATTTTTGTGAGTAGTAACAGCTATTGCTTTTGTTCTTTTTAGCAAATTAACAATACAATCCATAAGAAAAAATTGCATATATTAAGAAATTGAAATAGCACATTTTTTTAATTAATAAAAATTATTTTCAGTATAGCTTTATTCGTAAGGAGTTTCAATTATTCACATTAAGAATCTTAGCCTTTTTCGTGAGGACCAAATAGGATTCACAACAAAATTTCGCAGGTCATACCAAAGAGAAGCAGCATATTTTGCAAGAAAAAATGAATGGCACATCTTATTATGCTTTAAAAAAAATCAAAAATAATTTATTTTTATGCAAACATTATAAATAAAACTGTTAATTTAATTTTAAAGCAAAATATTAAAAATTTTGCCTGCTGTAGATTTTTTCCTAGATTTTTATATTTTTCGTTTGACAACATAGAACTTTTTTTTCTACACTCATTTGTGTGAGGAAAAGAAAGAAATTTATTGGCATGCTAATTCTTTTTTACATTTATTTAAATTTCTAAAATTTGTATATACACATTTACAATATAATTACTATCAATAACTTAACGGACTTATTTGCATACCAATCATAAATATATTTATGAATTATAAAAATATTTTAAAATTTAATGTGAATTTGGTGTGCCAGATTTGATTCATGGTTGGAAAGATTTATAGATAGGTATCATTATATGAATTAATATATTTATTTTTATTTATATTATTATTTGCTATTGTGGAATTAAAGATTATGATTTCAAAGTTTTTACTACAGATAAAAATTTTTCTTATATTACTCGTAGTTTTATTTACAGAATAAAGTCGATCCCCTATAACATTGTTGATAATTCCGTTTTATATGAATTCCATGTTGTACAAGTCACTTAGATTTTACAAATACGTGTGCCGGGCTGTGAACGGCTCACGTATTTGTAAAATCTAAGTGACTCGTACAACATGGAATTCATATAAAACGGAATTATCAACAGTGTTATAAGGGGGTCGACTGAGCGTAATATGTTCTATACAATTGATCTGAGAGAAAAATTAGAAGAATTGATTGATGTTGTAGATATTTCAAAGAGAATTGCAAGTGCTCCTAAATGTACACTCAGGTAATTCCAATATGGATAAATTAATAATGAAAGAGAATGGCCAAATATTGAGGGACAAGGTTCGACACATCCATGAAAAATTTCTGGGGTTGCTCACTTAGATTCAATCCTGGTTCTCTTAGACAATAGGCTGTTCCCTTTATTGTCTTGACCATCTGGCCATTAAAAATATTTAATGGTATTTATAACACTCAAATATTATTTAAAGAGGTCTTTGTACAAATTTATTTAATAAAGTAATAGGATTATATATGTGCATTAGCCAGTTTTAGGCACATATATAAGACTATATAAAACATATTTTAAGAAAAAGTTCAACATAGCGAGAAGTTGCAAGGTAAGGGCGATCCAAATTCCATGGATGTTTGTCTCCTAGTTCCTAATGTTCCTAGAAACCTTCCGTTGAGGGTCCATAGTCAAATACAGCGATTGGTACTTCCAGTGATCAGTACTTCCAGTATATAAATATATACTTCCAGTGATATATTTATAATTTTCTATGAATTTTATACAGTTAACGGTAAATGTATGACCTCTGAATCGGGTTAGCAGTATAGTCGGTTTCCCCAGCAGATAATAATCGTGTTCTGGTTCTTCGGGCAAAACTTTCTTTTAGACATAAGGAAACCGGGAAGAATTTTAGTACAGTATATGTGAAGGATTTTAACTCTTTTTCTAAATTGCCAGTGTTTAAACCATTGTAAAAATTGACTAAATACATTGAACAGTGTTCCACTTTCGATGTGAATACGGCCGTAAAACGGTACCTTCAACCAATCAGAAGTCAGTGGAACTTCGTCATCAAGACATTGTGCGAAAATTGAGGGAAACGAGCTTTTGTGTATGTTCTATCATGGCTACTTCGAAAAGACCTCGAATAGAATTAGAAAAATTTATCGAAAATATCCATGTTTATATAACAAGAGACATTCTGACTATAAGAACTCTGTTATGAACTCTGACAATTATGAACAATCAAGCTACAATGCTTTCGTTTCCACCAATTCACGTGCGAAGAAGTATTTACTTTCGACACTTGGGGCAGCACTGTCTCCGTAAAACTTCGCTAGCCGGATCCAAGGACTTTAAACTACAAGGATAGCCAGATCCCATATATTTGTTAGCATGACTTTGGATCTATGTGACGTCACAGCAAGTCCTCTACTTCAACACGACAGACCTTTCAAATAACAAAATACAGTAAAATATTAAATCATTTCTTAATTAATTATTAAATTACTACTAAATGTAAACTACTGTAGAATTTTCGGATTTAATAAGTACGTCAATAAATTTACAAGTCTTTTGTGTAATATTTATTTAACAAATTAATGAGCTATATTTTTTATTATGTGATTATCTTACTTAACTTTTTAATTTTTTTTCGACAATCACCATTTTCAGAAGGCATTCTTTTCAATATTTTATAGTTTTCTTGTTTAAGATTTCTATAATTAAT
Source organism: Centruroides sculpturatus (assembly GCF_000671375.1). Classification (NCBI taxonomy): domain Eukaryota; kingdom Metazoa; phylum Arthropoda; class Arachnida; order Scorpiones; family Buthidae; genus Centruroides; species Centruroides sculpturatus. The sequence continues at coordinate 565,365 of NW_019384408.1, read as the reverse complement.
TCTTATTATAGTTCTTAATTTACAAAAATCTTTTATTAAAGTAAAAGGTAAAACTGTTTCCACTGACTAATTCTGTACAACTCCGGGGCCTTTTTTATACGATTCATCGTGATATATTTCGAAATATTTATTCCATTCTATAATTTTTGCTAGCCATTCATCAGTAGGTTTAATAAGCCCTCCATAAGATAAATGTTGCACCCAT
>NW_019384408.1:490464-563557 GCF_000671375.1 Centruroides sculpturatus | reverse complement strand
ATCACAACGCTGTATTCGAATATGCACGTGTTTTTATATAATATACATGTCGAAATTCTCTCCCCCGCGAGTTAATAATAAAAAAGTTATTTTTTAATGAAATCTCATATCAGAAGTGTCATTTTTATGTTACTAGTAGCAGTGTGATAAGTCTCTGTTATCGCTACTATAGTATTTGAAATCTTAGTTTTAACAGTTTTAAGCAGATCTCTATTTAAAGCCTGGATAAATTAAATCGAAAATAGTTATATTTTCGATTTATCCACATGCTCATCTGTAATTTAAAATCATCATGTTATTAGTTTTTTATAAACCAAATACACTTATTATTATTTTATATATATGATATAAAATTAAAAAAATGTAATTACGAATAAGATATTTTTGACACAACAGTAGAGAAAGTTACAAAAATGTTTTTAAACTAACCAAATAGATAAACAAACTTCTCGCCTAACAGCGACTCTCACGCCAGCTATCGGCAACCTGATACATTAACTCTACTGCAGAGCATAGCGCAAGGGACTCTGATTTAACTAATTATATATTTGTTAAAGTAATCCTTGCAAAGCGCCATCTGTCAGTAAGTTTTTGCAAGTAAATTTATAATTTACTTGCAAAACTTACTGACAGATGGCACTAAACTCAAAAATTTTGATTGTTCTTAAAAATATTTTAAAATGAAATTTTTAAATATTAAAATAAATCACTTCGTTAATCACAAAATTGGACGAATATTAAAAGCGAAAACTAAACACGTGCACACCCTGCTCTAGGTAAACAAAGAGATCTGGTATCGTCCTGACGTCACTAACTTGGCATTCCTGGCTAACATTGTAGAATAGGGATCTGGCTATCCTTGTAGTATATAGTCCTTGAGCCGGACCAAACTCCACCGCAATCCAGACGCAAGCGCAAATTGGTTACGTGATTAAAAGTTTTTACGGCGAAGGTTTTTACGCCCGTTTTTACGCTAGTGTCGCATGATTACGTTTCATATTAGATGAAATATTGTAGTTTGCAGTGAGAAAAGAGCTATGATATATGTTATTCACAATTTATATTGTGTTTATTAATTTGATAAGATAAAGAGAGATTAAAGTTAAGCCAAAAAAGTTAGGAACAGATTAGAGAGGGGATTAAAAGTCCGTAAATTTAGTTCTTGGATTCAAAATATAGACTTTTAGAGAAAAAAGAGGAAATTCCAACTATTTAGACAACATATTCAACAAATTTATAGGCACATAACTTAGATATGATTAGAGAATGATGAGTTAGAGGTTGACAAATAAAATAGGTAAATGTAGGATGGCAAGAGTTCAGACAGTATTATTAAATATTAATAGTGACAGTAATTAGTGATGACATGGAGTCTAAAAGAAAGACATGTTAGTGATATTTTAGACCTATATAAACAAAAGACAGACGTATTAGGCCATCAATAAATCTTCATTCATATTCTAATTTTGATAGTGCAGAATATTGTATAAATACGAAACTATGTAAAGCCAATGTGAGTGTCATAAGAAATGTAATTTCTCATGTCAAAAATACAAAACTATTTCATCCCAAATACTATTTCTCGCTATAATAAATCAAGTAAAATTGTATAGCACACTTTATGTAGTGTTAAAATTAATAAATTATTTTAAAAATAGTTTGTCTTTATCTGGATTAAATTTCTATAGCTATTTAAATGTATCAGAGGATAAGCTATGGTTTTCTTAATTATATTGTTATACATCTATATAAATAAAAATGTAATGTCCATTTGTTCCAAATAGCTAATCTCCGAAAATTCTTCACCGATTGCTTTGAAATTTTCACACAACTTTCCGTTCGAATACGGCTGTGTTTTTATATAATATACATGTCGAAATTCTCTCCCCCGCGAGTTAATAATAAAAAAGTTATTTTTTAATGAAATCTCATATCAGAAGTGTCATTTTTATGTTACTAGTAGCAGTGTGATAAGTCTCTGTTATCGCTACTATAGTATTTGAAATCTTAGTTTTAACAGTTTTAAGCAGATCTCTATTTAAAGCCTGGATAAATTAAATCGAAAATAGTTATATTTTCGATTTATCCACATGCTCATCTGTAATTTAAAATCATCATGTTATTAGTTTTTTTATAAACCAAATACACTTATTATTATTTTATATATATGATATAAAATTAAAAAAATGTAATTACGAATAAGATATTTTTGACACAACAGTAGAGAAAGTTACAAAAAATGTTTTTAAACTAACCAAATAGATAAACAAACTTCTCGCCTAACAGCGACTCTCACGCCAGCTATCGGCAACCTGATACATTAACTCTACTGCAGAGCATAGCGCAAGGGACTCTGATTTAACTAATTATATATTTGTTAAAGTAATCCTTGCAAAGCGCCATCTGTCAGTAAGTTTTTGCAAGTAAATTTATAATTTACTTGCAAAACTTACTGACAGATGGCACTAAACTCAAAAATTTTGATTGTTCTTAAAAATATTTTAAAATGAAATTTTTAAATATTAAAATAAATTACCGTAAATTTAAAATATAATTTAAGAAAATTCAGTTAAGGCCAAATTCGAAAGAAAAATTAATTGATGAATGTTGTTATAAAACAAATGTCGCCATCTGGCGAACGATTCTACAAAATGATTTTTCATAATAAATATCATGTATTTGTTTTAAACTATATTTTTCGTTTAATGTATGAATATTAATACATTAGCTAATACATTAGGTAAACAGTGAATTACATTTTGTATAAAATATTGTGAATATTTAAAGAAAATTTAATAAAATTATTAAATAATATTTAAAATGAATCATATACTTGTATGGAAATTAATATAGAATTATACGTAAATGGATTGTCTTACATAAAATATTTGTACATGCTCCATTAATATGTATACGTTTTAAAATAATTTAATTATTAATTAAAACAAAACCAAAAGATAAAATTGAATAATGTTATCAACTGATATTTGGTCTATTCACGGAAAAGTAAAACACATAAATGATATAAATAATACACTGAAGATTTGTTGGAATATGCCTGAAAATCGATTGACTAAACAGGTAGACTTACACTAGACGTAGATGAATGTTTGAATTTATAGGTTAAGATAATGAATTTTAATCAATATACATAAAATTATATAGAGTTTTCATTTTCCATATTCTTGAAGATTCCCATCGTCATCCTCAAGACGATGGGAATCCTCAGAAATATGGCAATGGGTATTTATTTAATTAATGCTTTCGAATTCTGTACGTTATTTTATAATTTTTTAATAAGTATTTCAAAACATAACAATTTTTATTTCTTTTTACTGTAGTAGATCGAATCCAGAATCAAGATTAAAATTTAAAATCGAAAAAATAAAGAATAAAAGAACCGAAAAGATAAATGGAAGCTGAGAACCGAAATAAAAAAATAAATCAATTTTAACTTAAAATTTTTGTAATAATGAATTAGTTATCAACAGTTTTTAAGTATTTTCTTCGTCATCATTTCTTATTACTTCTTATTTTCCACTTAGATATAAATTTTTTTACAATGTCGCAAGACAACAAGTAAATAATTTATTTGTTTTGTTTTTTTAATTTTATAAATTTTAAAAATAGAATTAAAATATTTTAAAATTGTATAATTCGAACAAAAAAGGAAATTTCACAAATTATTTCCTGTTTTGTTTTATGTTACGAAGAGTATTATTATACAGACTTTCCATCAAAATAATTATACAGTGTTCATTTATTCAAATTACCGAGTAGCTAACGACCGATTCTGATATGACAATTTTATCTTCTTATATGGTCACGTGTTCGAGTACTCGATCAGATATCGGAATCGTATGCATTTCTCGCCCTCCGGTTCAGCATCAGAATATCAGCTCCATCTTCACGCGCTTTCTTCCACTTATTTGTTTTTATCTCTATTCACAATCTATAATTGTTATCTAATGTCGTCGAAAATATCTCAATAAACACATCTCGAACATTGGTTATTAACATGAAAAATATCGCAATTTTTATTATTTAATTTTAATATTTCCCTTTACTTTCTTTTTTCTTATTAAGGGCACTGAAAGATCTTTGGTCGTAATACTCCGTTGGCCTGTAAGTTGATATATAAACTAAAATAATTATAAAATAATGCAGTTTTAATATAAAATTATTGCTATTATTAATTCAACAATATATTTTATATAATTTCCCAAATGTATTACATGATTTGAGATCTTTGATAGAAGAAATTCATTCATTTTATTACAGTTATATTTTAAATAATAAATTTCATTTTTATAACAAAATTTAAGAAAATTAAGATTTATTATGATTTCTATCTAATAAATATTTAATCAAAATTATAATATGATCATAAATATAAGTTATTATTTTTCTTTAATTCAAACAACATTATTGCTTTTTCTGTATACAGTATTATATAATGAATTATATACAATACACAATATATAATGAAAACATAGTTTAACTGTCCACAACTTTTACTAAACATAATTGTGATAAACAGTACAAGAATATACTATTAAAATGACTTCCAACTGTAATTAGATAATAAAAGAATGAAGCGAAATAAAAATTCTTAAGTTTCTATTTTACGCCTTTAAAAAAATATTTTTTTAATATATTCACATCTATGAATACGTAAAATGCAAAATACAATAAAAAAATAAATCGGATTTGACTTTTTTTTTATATTTAAAGCAAGAAAAAGTAAGCATAAACATGTAAATAAGTAAGCGAAAAATAAACCTAACGTAAATATTTATTATCAGGTATAATTACTAATAATTGATTGAGACTATCAAGTTTTGAATATGAAATCATTTTAAATGATTAATTTAATTTAACAATAATTGAAGATTTTTTCGTAATTATTATTAACGTTTTATTAAAGGATGGAATTCAAATTTAATTCAGTAAAAAGATGAACGTGTTGTTCCAATTTTAATTTCACAAAGACTCTCACCCAGTTTTCGTAAGTGATGCGCAACCGTGTGCTATGAAAATGTTTAATTGATCTCAAAACTATTTCAGTCACAATTCCTGGGGGTTAACATCCTTGATTAACAGGTCTTCCCTATAGCATTGGAACAATAATTTAGCTAAGCTTCGGGCAGTGGAAGTGACATCATCACGTCGGGCGTTGTTCCCGGATGGTGGGTAGTTTAGGTGAATCAGTACAAGGCACCAATGACTATTTTGTTTTTCTGGAAGGATGAAAGAAGGAGTGCGTGTTTAACCTACTTACTGCATTTGGGACTGGTACCTGAATAGTCTGGCAACTTTACATTTGTTCTATTCCTAAATAGACCAGCGATTTGAATAAAAAAAAAAAAAACTTGTATAATAGGAATAAAGATCTGCCGGACTAAGGAAATTACCATTTTACTGTTTATTCGCTCTATTTGGGAACGAAAGGAGTGACTAATGGAAGGTTGTCGCTATTAGCATCTCATCTCGTAATTACTACCTTTTCTTTGTGAAATGCTTTGCTTACCAGTTTTGAAACAACATTAAATAATTTTACATTTGATAGCAGAAAAAACTGACTTAGGTTAGTCGAAGGTCTGTTTCCCGAGGCTATAATATCAAAATAACAAGTTGTACAAATATTTTCCAATATAATTAGAATCTGAAATTGAAAAATCTTTGATTACCAGTTTCTTATTTATTTAATAATAATAATAATAATAATAATTTTTGAGTATAACTTTTGTAAACTAAAAATTACTATCATTTTTCGGATCAGTTTGCTAGTAATAACCATATTAAGTTAGACTTTTTTAATAATAAATTAACCCCCCCGAAACTTAAAAAAATTCAAACTAATTAATTAAATTCGGTTTGAAATTTTTTGATAAGAAAGAAAATCTGTGAATTTGTTATCTTGTTATATTAAACATAAGAATTATTCGCATATGTGAATACCAGCGAAATCTTATAAAATTCTTTGTGCAATTTCTAAGAACAATAGGAATATTTAACTAAATGATCCATTCTATGTTGTAAGTTAATGTTCGATTCTTCCTAATATTCTTGACTATGTTAAGATTTCGGATAAAGATAATGGCATTTTTTTTCGCTTGGAAATTTATCTGCTTAATAAAAATATTAGCCTAAATATTGCATATATTATACATTTTTTAATAATATTTTGGCTTAATACATATCAATTATCTTTTATAAAATTGCATATTGTTTAAAATTTTTATTAGTAAAATAAGAATTTTATATTAATATTAATATTTAATAGCATTTTGAAATGATTTAGAATTTAACAGCACATATTTCCGTTACAAATTCTATTTAAAATATATATTTATTCATTATCATTTACGGGAATATAATTCAGATCCGGTTTTTGTTCATTTTAAAATCTATTAAAGTTCAGGAAGAAGGGAGGAAATTTACACAATTTATTAAATTAGGCATATCTTTTAAGACCTCCTGTATACATAGCACTTTTTAACAGTTTAAAAGCGTTAAAATTATTCACGATTCATAAAAAGTGACTTATATAATAGAAAAAGAGCTGTTAAATGGCCATCTAACAAGTGTAAACGGGGGTTCCTTTTATCCCGAGGTAATGCCGCTAGCATAAGTCAATGGCCACCGCAGGGTGTTGCCGAAGTGTAAAAAATAAACAAGTAAAAAAGATGCTGGTAGTATACCATTCTGACGCGATGCGAGCGACGGAAGATCGTTCAACTTCTCATCCCGTGTCAAGTTCGCAACACAAATAAGGAGAGGACGATTACCCGTCCAATGAGTGAATGTCCGAAGAATAATTTTCTTGTCATTTGTAATTTCAATGTCCAAACTGGCTTACAATTGAATTAGTTATGGATTTTGTTTCGAGGGAAGTTTTAACTTTCTTCATTGACAGAAATATAAATATGTGTTGCTTTGTTTGCGCTTTGAGTCGTCAATTAGTCTCGGAGAAATCTATGAAAACATAAAATGAGATCCTTATTTTTCGTTTTATAGTTATAGCTTTCATTTCACGGGGGAAAAAAAAAAAGAAAAGCGCTACCGAAAGTTATTCGTAAAAAATGCTATTTGACATACGAAAACAAAATTATTAATGTTTATTTTATAAAACTCAACCCAAATTTGCAATCTTTGTAATGTTAATTCTTTTTTATGGGTCCGTAGTTAGGAATACAATTAATAAATAAACAAATTTTAAAGGAATTTTTAAAGTGGAACAAATTATTTCGACCGCGTGAGCGTCTAGACGCACGGTTAATTGCGTAAAGTGAAGCGTATGTTATCTCTCATGAGAGTACATTTCACTAACCCTTATTCTAAGATAAAGCTCTTTACGTTCTTTTCAAGCTAATTAATGCTAATTATATACAAATAAGATCGTGTATTATTTTTTATTTCTTCTTTTTGTTTTAGCTGAAGGTAGGGTTAAGGTCGCAGAGCTGATACATTTTCAATGCCAAGTAATTATTCTAACTCAAATTACTTAGGAATTTATGATTATAAATCGTATTTAGAATGTTAGAATTTCATATAATTGAAGCGTAATTTTAAACTGGAATTTAATAATTTAATAAAGTAAGCTAACTAATATTAGTTATTCATGAAAAATTTCGCTTTTCAGCTGGTTTGTGCTAATTTCACGAATGAACGAGCATTATTATCTTAATGACCTCATACACCATAAAATATGGTAAATAAATTATTTTGAATACGGAAGAACAAATTCCATTAAACGTTTAATTATCATCGGTTCGAAGTTAGTCTTACATGATGATAAATGAAGTAACTACTGTACATTCTTTTCTATAAACCTAAAGTAGTAGATCTAAAAATTAATTTTTATATAATGATGTAGTACAATATTTATATTCTACATAGCTACTTCTTATGCTATATAATATGCTATAATATTGTTGCAATTTCTATTATAATGATTACAATATAAGAATATCAGTGGCGCTTCATAGCTTCATAGGGCCTAGGAAAATTTGAATTAGGTAGTCTCATATACAATGCTGACTTCAGACATTTTTCTTCGGGGGATTTTTTTGGGGAGAATCCTCGTTACCTGTATTCTGGTTGGTTTTTTTTTAACTCGACCTCTGGGGATTTCATCAAGTTCTGCGCTGCGCCTGGACCACACGGGTAATCTAAGCTTCCCAGATATGGCCCAAATTTACATTTCGATATTATTACTACAGTAATGAGTTTATAAAACATTAATCTGGGCCCCCTATTGGTGGGTGCCACAGGCAATTTCCCTTTTTGCCCATAGGATAACGCGCTACTGATCAATATTATAATAATAATTGTAATAATCTTAAAAGAAAAGAAAAATAATATAATTAGGAATGTTTTATTTAAGAGATAGAAAATATAATTAAGACAAGTATATAACTAGTATATAAGTAGACAGTATTACTATATAGGCTATAGAAACTATTTTTAGACTGTATTGAATAAGTTAACTAGCAATTATAGTAACTATACTTTATAAAGAGAATCGTGACTGTACACTCGTTTAAATCCAATCTTTTCCCCCTCTCTTTTCTTAATATTAAATTAATTTTTTAAACAAGTTTTTCTTGATAGTGATTTGAACCTAATCATTAAATCAATACTAATAAAAAAAAGCGATAAATGAATACAATGCATGCTATTATAAGAAAGTATTACCGACATTCTCGATATCTAAAACAATGAAATATTGTTTGTAATTTATTTGCAAACAGCATGGAGTACTGTGAAGAAAGCATTTAAAGAATTGAATAGAATCGAATAATCAATAAAAGATAGAGTTTGAAAGTAGGAAAATTATACATAATCATTCTTCTATATTAAAAAACATATTACAAACGAAGAAATGAATGAATCAGAAAGCTTTATTCTTATTTTTTTTTTCGCAGAAAATTATGTTTTTAAAGTGTGTTGGTATTTTAACCATTTGAATGCTATTTCCATAATGAGAAATTTTTCATAACCCAACTGTTTGTATTGTAATCTGTATAAACTTTGTATTTTATTGAACAATATTTTATATATAGGCATATATATATATATAATATTGCAACTGTTTAATAATCAATACGAAAGTTTAATTTAATTTATCAAGTACTGTATATCAGAAAAAAGAAAGGAATGGAGGGGAAAACAGATTTTTTTTTAAAATAAAATTTTGTACAATATTCAAATACTGTAATTATAAGTTTAAATAAATATACAGAATTATGTTTTACTTTTGAAATTAGNTTTTTAGAAAAATGAAAATTAGTTTGAATGAATGAAATATTACATTCATGTTGTCTATATTATAAATTTTATTTCATATTACTAATTAGTTTTAATTCGTGAGCTTAATCGCCTTTTAATTAATTAACTCCAAAAATAATAGAAAGAAAAGCAATTCTTTAAAGTAAAAACCATATTATAAATCCACACACTGACATTAAAAATACACTGAAAACACTAGGATGGCCTTGACTTTTCTTTTGAGCTCCTAACTACCGAGCTTTCAAAAAATAATCCCGTTGTAAATAAAGTTCTCATTATAGAATCTTTAAACGTCTTGTTATGACTCTCTGAAACCATCAAATACGAACACTTTATAATTTCCTCAATTGTTTGTAATATATAAATCGTGCGGAACATTTCCTAATGATCTGTTTTATCAATAAAAGCGAAATACGAAGATTTCGATCAACTGGCGACGTTCCGCACTATTTATACATTAAGAACAATTGATGAGATTATAAAGTCTCTGTCTTTGGTGCAGTTGATTGCAGAGATTGGTAAAGGAATATTTAAAGATTTCGTTATGAATACATTATCCTTACGGCATTATTTTTTTTTTAAAACGTTTTAAATTATTTGTGGCTGAGAAGCCTCAAAAGATGTCTTAATGTATTTATTGTGATTTTAAAGTTGAATTCGGTAATTGTGAATGTGCAATGTGATTTCTTTTAAATAGAAACTGACCAAAAGAACTTTTCCGTTAACTAGTTTTCATTAAAATATTTTTATAAGTTAAACTGCATATTTCTGGGAATGAAGTAAAGAATAGAAATATTTTATAAAATTTCTCTTATTTTTGTTTTATTAAGAAGAAGAAAGTTAAAAAAGAAAAAATAGTGAAGTAAAGGAAATCGTGAATTCACCACAATAGAAATTCTTTCTAAAAATGATAATGAACACCTGTCTGATGGAAAATTATTTCCGCAAACAAATTTAACAAATCATAAACATCTTTCATTTTTAAATATATTCCAAGAATATTTTAAATTGTTATAAAGATCGAAGTGATTAAACCTGTTTGAATGTCATGTAAAATCCTGATTATGTTAAACAAATATTTTAATTTATTCGCGCATTAAAATCTGTTTATTGTATGCAAATTAAAAACAAATTATTTATTACTTAATAAAAATGAAATTTTGCTCTTGCAAATTAGTATTACTATTTACTTTTAATAATCGATATATTTTATAATGCAATGACTTCAGGGCTGCAGAATTTAAGTGTTGCCTCGAGTTTCATGAAGCTAAATTGTTTTTAAACGGATAGTAGGCTATTTCAAACAGTACAAAACTATGTTAAGCTGAAATAGTCTATATTATATAAATTTAAAGTAAAATAATATCAATACGTATATGAATATTTAGATAAGCCTATTAACATAAAACTATGCTTATCAAAATCAGGTAGCAGGCTGCATTGAAACATTTAGTGTACATTGTACACTCTTGATTTAGAGCAGCCATGGTAAACTTTTTTAATTGAAAAGCCACATCCTATTTCTGAAGAAGTGGTAAGACTGCATAACGTATTAAAGCTTGCACAAGTATTGTATACTAGTATACACGCATTAGCAATATATATAGGGGAGACCGGGGCAACTTCGGCATGCGGGGCAAGTTTGTCAAGCGCTTTTTTTTAAAAACAAATTAAAAGGAGACTTTGGTTATAGGTTAGGCAGTTGAGTTTTATTGGTGGCTTGTTGAGTTTAGTGTTTTTATTGTTCTCCAACAAGCGTAGTTGAATTATCAAGCAAATTTTCATTTTCGTTCAATTCCATATAATATTTTTTTTCCATTTATATTGAATTGGCAGGTTTTGTTATAATTCCATGATAACGAAAGTTACTTTTCCTGTTAGAAGGATGTAACTTCAACTTATTCACGTGGCCAGATCGTGGCTTGGCATTCTGTTCTCAGGGTTGTACTTAATGTTTCGAAATCATGACTAGCGGGGTAAGATCGGCAACATAAAGCCACATTAGAAGCAAAGGATAAAAATCAAACAGATGATAAATGAAAACATGTTTGCATTTGTTATTCATGTATATATGTCTTTGAACTTGCATTTCGTTGTAATAATATTAAATGGGTGTTGGATTTGTATTTCTTTGTTTTAATAGTGAATTCCAACTTATACATTGTTAATAACATAATTTTATATACGTGCCTATCTTGCCCCATTACTGTTGCCCCTATACCAGGGGCAACTTTAATAAAAATAATTAAAATAATTACAACTTTACAAAAAGAGAGAAGTTGCCGATCTTGCCCCTATACCCGGGGCAACTTCGTCAATTTCTCTCTTCTTGTAAAGTTGTAATTATTTTAATTATTTTTATTTCCAAACTGATTTTAACCAGTTCTATAGTAAGGTTACATTCCAATAGACAATATGCAAAGCTTTTTTTTCAGTTTACAGCAGTATTTATTACACAAAATTTAAGTAAAGCTTAACATGCCGATCTTGCCCCGGTCTCCCCTAAATTATACCGAAAACATATTTACATAACAAGTGAAATAGAACTGAAAACATATTTACATAACAAATAACTTTAATTTTGCTGCCATGAATTTTAGTTGTATATGAGTATTTTATCAGGCCGCGATAAAAGCCACAAAAGCCGCAGATTCCTCATCTATCACTTACAAGTGAAAATTAGTTTCTATGAAAACTTCTTAAAATCATCAATATATTGTATTTTATACAAAATGTTAAACTGTCAGTAATAAAAAAAAATACAAAAAAATTAAATAAAAATTATTTTGCCTATCAAGCTACTCATTTTAATTTAATAGGGTTGTTATAAAAGAATGGTAAATATTACCATTAAGGATTAAGCAGATTAAGGAACTTTTTAAAAAAGCAGATTAATTAAATTTTATTTACACTATTTTCGGAAAAATACAGTTTTAATTTTCGTTAATAATAATATTATTTATTGTTTTTATGTATATAAATTATTCTTGAAAAACATGATAATCGACATTCAGATGCTTTAATTAATAGCTTAACACAATTCTTAAGTGTTTTAAAGAAAACAAAAGAAAAAAAAAATGAATTTACAATGACTTACCACAAATCACTTCTTTTTTCCTGTTTTCACTTACAATAAATCACTTTTTGCCTGACAATGGTATATTAAGAATCAATTTTAAGAATCGATGTTAAGACATTTTTTTTACCGTCAACACTCATTTGAATCCAGTTGCTGCAAGAAGATATAGTACAATTAAAGAAAAACTCGCTACCTTTAATAACTGAATTTTAAAGACTTGAAACTAATTTGTTATGAATCAGCATCATAAATGCTATAATCAAATGGCGTCGCATAATAAATAAGTATTTTAAGTATCATTAGCTACTTTTTAATGTCTTTAAGTGAGATTGTTCTAACATTTCTCTATTATTTAAATAGGGTGTAAGAAGTGCAACAGCCTGATAATGCAGTAATAACTTTATGTAATAGCAATTTTGTAAAGACTTCTCATTCGTTGTCATAACTTATATATTTCTTTTGTAGACAAAATTGAAAAAAATTATATATTATTTTTCAAATAAAGTTTAACTGATTTTTAATTTTTACAGTTTAATGCTATGCTTTTTAAATAGAGTTTATTTGATCATATAATGAATAATTTTTCAAAAGATTAAAGAAAAAGAAAGGAAACTTTTATTAAATTTTCGGCTGCCGGTAGATTAATAAAGCTCTACCATTTAATAAACGTTTTAAACGATAAATGCTTGAACGTTATAATCTAGATCTGTTCTATTTTGAGTGGATTTTGGTTAAAAAGTTTATTTAATTTTACTATTTTTCTATTATGGTAATGGCAGATAATAAAATATTTTTGTGAACAGATCTTATGAGTTATTTTTAAGTCAGTTACATACTTCAGTTTCATTAACTATGTGATAGAGCCTAAGTTCCCTGTGGTGCAAAGCGGAACAGGGCAGTCTGATTCCCGTCTAAAATAAGAGAAATTTTCTGTAAAAATGTTTTATGTTAAAATAATATGCCAAAAACCATATTATACAATGCCAGAATAATACGTTAAATATTACTAAATTAAATTATTCATAATAAAATACATGTAATTTAATATTTAATATAATATAATAACTTTCTGACAATTCAAACTTTGCTTTAATTTTTTGTTACTATAAATTTTCATTAACTTTACTTTCTAAAAAATGATCGAATTTTAAAATAAAAAGCATTAAATAAATACAGAATATATATAATTGTAGATTTAAATTAATTTTAATAAAATGTAATGAATCGTAAAAATAGTCATTTATACAGTACTGTATTCAGTTTAATTTTGTTTCAATCATTGATGATAATAGAAAAAAAGGTAATCGATATATTCAAAAAGTCATTATATCTATTTATTCTTTGAAATTTTCATACAAATATCAAATTGTATTTAACGTATCGTACAGTATTTTTATATTATTTAAGGATTACAAAATACTGTAATTAGATTTTCGTATTCAAACTTACAACTTATAATTGTAGGTATTCTACATTTCAAAGTCAATGAACTTATACATATTACTGAAGAGATGAACATTTCATTTCTTTAGTCTTGAAAAATTTTATAGGTAATTACCTTTTCTACAATTATTATAGGAAAGTTCGTTAATCGTAAAGATTCATTGGCATTGTTTGAGTAAACAAGTTTGTAAAGATTACTATTTCTTCTAAATTGTTCGAAATTATCTTTAGCTAAATATTTCAGGCGTGATTCGTGATGGAAGAAAACAACGTGATACCATAAATCGTGAAGTGTAAGTTTAAAATGAGAAAAGACATCAGATTCGTCACCCCTCTGGGAAAGTCACACGACAAATGACATGTGAAGATATACTTAGGTAGAAAAATTGTCAAAGTTTTATTCCCAAACAAAAACCTAGAATAGCCAGAAGCAATTTTAAGTCTCTTGAACTTGAAAATACTTCATTAAGAGGTTTTGTTCTATCATCGTTTAAACAGAGATGAAAATATAATTTTATTATCATTATTGAATTATAGTTTATAACAATATGCAATATTTAATATTGTGTGACACATTATAATTTTTTCACCTTAAACGCTATCAATTTTATATAAATTTGAGAAATATTTCATTATCGAACAGAATCCTATTTTTAGCAAAATGACAGAAATGATAATTTACTGCTTAATTTTAAATTTTCGTGTTCAATTTTTTCATACATAAAACTAATAATCGCAAATCTCTCCTATGTTAGTATCGTTCTTAAAATTATCATATTATTATCTCTGTCTTCAAGAATCGTAATATATATACAACAACATTTAAAATATTATAATGCAAAAATTAAAAACTAAATAAACAAGATTAATTTGATTATATTGACAGAAACGTTAATGGATGAAAACGCAAATCACACCACATAATGTACTGTAACTAACTAATAAGCAATTCTTTAAATAATTTTTTATGCTCAAAAATGTTCTTCATCCGTTTTTAATTTCAGATTATACTGCGTTGATATATATGTCACTGAATCATATGTGTAGGGACAACGAGAAGGAGGGGAAGACATGAATGTTACCCTGAAGCCTTTACTCTTACAGGAGACCGGCTCGGAATCTCTAATAATATTTTAATTACATAACCTAGAAATCAATTTATATAATTTCATATGCATAAACAGAAAAAAAGAAATATGATTAACCGAGACCGTCAAGTCAGAAGATGAGCAAGAGGGGATCGAGAGATGTAATTTTTAAGTCTCAAGCCCGTCTTTACGACTCTACATATAAGTTATGAATAATTTCTTGATCAAGTTTTATACTAAACTGTACAGAAAATTAAAGCAAAGCCTAACATTGTCAAAAAGTTATATTAAATTTATTATAATTATTGTACTATATGAAATGTATAGTACAATAATTATAATAAATATATAAAGAGTGTTTCATTTAGGATGTTACAAGTTAACTCGGAAAATAAGCATATTTTTTTGAAAGAATTGATAAGAATACGAGTTTAATATTTCCGAGGGGCTTTTTAATGCTATAAACATTAAAGCCGCTCCTATCTCGTTTTGGGTGGGGCCAGGGCAACTTCGAAATTAGAAATGGACTCTCCAATGTTTTTAATATTTTTAGATTTTCTAGTTAAAACTAAACTTTTATTGATAACTTTTAAAAAATAATAATAATTTCAAAAGTTATGATCGCACTTAATCGTACGTTTTGAAAAATAACCTTCTAATAAAAGTACAAATCCTAATGCATTTCATAAGTTTGGTTTCAACGACCGTTATTCATGACAGGATGCAATAAAGAATAAACGATGCAGGCGTTAAAATAACACAAGAAATAATGTTGCAGTCGAGGAGGCAAAATTTTGTTATTCAATTTCTGAAATGTTTAGAAAAAAATGGACATCTCTGAATATTTGTTAAATAACTGAAAAAATAAAAGAATATAAATTAATTAGATCTTAAAAATTTGCAAAAGTTATCAATAAAATTTTATTATTTTTTAATAGAGAATCTAAAAATATATAAAAAAAAGTTAGAGAGACTATTTCTAATTTCGAACTTGTTCCCTGTCCTACCAGACAGTGGTATGGACGAGCTTTATTTTTAAAGCTTTAAAAAGACCTCATAGAAATATTAAACTTGTATTTCTATTATTATTATTATTATTATTATTATTATTTTATTAGAAGCATATTTTATATTATAAAATCGCACACTGATAATTCAAATTCTGAAATTAATATCAACATGAGAAGTAAAATGATTGTCATATTGAAATAAAATAATAAAATAATAAATAAAAATAAATAAAATGAAAATAGTGATGGTGAATATCAATAATAATGAAAAATAAATTTTGTACATGTACACTTGATTATTAGAAATAAAGTGTAAAACTTTCAAATGATTAAATGAGTAGACCCTATATTTTAATATTTTTCAAAAATGCATTAATTAAAATGGATTAACTAAAATTGATTTTTCAAATAAAAATGTTTACGATTATTCCACAAAATTTGTTAGTACGGCAATTTCCTGAATGACTATTTTATTGTCCATAAAAATTAGAGGACAATATACGTCTTTGGCGGTTTCCTAACATAAAAAAAAAAGAGGAAAAATGTACTCTTCCGCAACCATCTCTACAATTACGTCATTGTCTGTTGTTAATTGATAGTGTCTATTTTATTGTACACAAACAGAAGCGTTTTCTTTTTATTTGTTTTTAACTTTCCTGCATTTAACTTATTCATAGTTCACTTAAGAATAATCTAAGTAGACCTTGACTTTCTCAAGTCAAGGTCCATTCTATAAAAACAATTAAACGAAACTAGTATTAGAAATTTTTGTAAATTTAAAAATTTAATTTTTTTTGTATATAAATTTTATTATCTGAATATATTTTTTATCAGTAAGACGGAAATTAAACATTCTGCATGGCCTATCCCGAAAGGAAACGAGATAGTAAGGCATGTTCCATTATAAGCTAATTTAAGTTTGGGAATGAAAATGGTTGTTGTCTTTCAGTCTAGGCGCCTGTTGTCTTTCTCTTCTCAGAACGTTACACCACCATTTCTTTAATGGAATAGATTGCTCAGTCCATTTTGTGTCTGAATTACTGCTTCACTAATGGTTTTCTCTCGTAAAAACTGGTTTCACAAATATTGGACAAGTGTAACATTCGAAGATTATATATTTTAATCTTTATTTAAATAAATCAGTATGTATTTTTTTTATATATAGTCAATATTTCACTACTTTGTCGTAGACGCATAATTTATATGTAAAATTGGTGTTCGGTAAAAACACTCAAAACCAAGAAGAAAAAAATAAAAATAAACATTTATCACTTAATAAATTTTTATAGATAAAAACAATTTTATTAAAAGACTACGAAGGAAAAACTTTTACAGTTATTTTATATTGATTAAACTTATAATAATATGGATGATTATTCTGAACATTTTGCTTATTGTATGTTAAAAAAAATTAGAAATAATCTAATTACAGAAATTTTAGCAATAAAATTATTTTAATTTATCATTTTATTTTATAATACTCAATGAATTACAGTAACTGTAAAATCCTGAAGTAAAACATTTAAGCCTAAAACTCGTTTAAACTTTTTTATTTTTATTGTAATCTATTTCTTCTTTATTTACAAATTTAGGCCTATATCATAAGTTAGATCATATTAAAACTCTTAATAAGCTATGTCAGTAATTATTGTTTTGTACTTGAAAATAAATTCGTGTACCCTATTTTTAAAATTAAGTTATAAAAAAATTATATCAATAAATTCACAATAATATCCTACAATTTACATTGATACATTTATTGTAATTTAATTTCTAGAGTACAATTTATAGTGATGGTAATTTTGTGCATTTATCATTATGATTTATATTAGCGATAAACGCATTATCTTATCCCAGCATAAATATCTAACTAATATATTGTGTGAATTGAACTTTAAGCTATAATTTATCCATTAGATCTGCACCAGTTTTCCAAATGACAGTTATTGAAAAATCATTAAACAATCCTTTACAAAAGATAAAATTTCATAATTGTAAGTTTTAAGACGGCACGGGATGCTTTTAGAATAATGAATGAAATGTTTCGATCTATCAAATTGTTACGGCTTACTCAATATTGATTCTGATGATAGCCATTGATACTGGTACTTCCGTGACTGAGAGAGGCATAATACAATATTAATGCACAAAGGCAGTTGTTGAGATTATTTGAAGGTCAACGAACGAGATGCAGATCTGAGAAATACCCAACTGGATGATTTAAGCGAGTCATTAGCCAATTGCTTCTTGAGCAAATAACAGGTCGCTGCACCCAATAATGTTCATAATATCTTAAAATTTTGAATTCATAATTGCATACCAAATTTAGTTGGCATTTTTTAAATTATATATAAATTGAAAATTACCAAGTTCTATTTAATTAACATATTTTTAATAATTAAGAAGTTAAAAACAGAAGTGATTTAGGGAAGTACTATGATCTTCCCCAACGACACTCTCTCTTTTTACAGGAATAGTTCATTAATTTTTAATAGTGAAGGACGAACCAGGAAACATTGTCAGAGTTGAGATAGGTAATTAGAGACGTCATTTAAGCTAGATCGTTCCCAAGCACACCATCGTAATAAATAATAGCGAAAATAAAAAAAGTTACAAAAACAGGAAG
This sequence comes from Centruroides sculpturatus, assembly GCF_000671375.1. Classification (NCBI taxonomy): domain Eukaryota; kingdom Metazoa; phylum Arthropoda; class Arachnida; order Scorpiones; family Buthidae; genus Centruroides; species Centruroides sculpturatus. The sequence continues at coordinate 545,017 of NW_019384408.1, read as the reverse complement.
ATAATATATTCAAAAATTATATTAATTGGAAACAAAAGAATCATTTCTCATCCGGACGAACAAAAAATTTTCAAAATGAAAATAAAAGTATCTTGTGTAACAAATTTCCTTTTATTAAATTTTAATTCGGACGATTCGCTTTCGCCATTCCTGACATGCAAGTATTACCTTGTGTTCAATAAGATAAATGACGTGGCTAATGGTTAATTAATATAGTTTCTATGCATAGTTACCTTCCTTATTCTTGTCATAGGGCCTAACCTATTTCAACGGTTTCTTTTGTGTTCAGGAAGTAAATGAAAGTAACTTCAAAAAGTAAAATAGCCCAGAATGATTTTTAATGTTTAAACGAATATCTATTCTGATCTCATTATCATTTCTATCATAATAACACTTTTATTATAAACTATTTTAATTACTAAGCAAACAAATATTCGATAATTTTTACATCGTATAATATATAATATATTTTTTTTTCCTAGAATAAACCAAACACATACAGTAATCTAATACATTTTTTCGAATTTTTTTGTTTTTAACGATTTTTCTTTGTTCGAAAGTATTTTCAGATTTCTGAAAACAGGATATTTTAAATTCTTCCAAATTCTTATCCTCGTAGGCCTTAATTTGCTTCCTATGCCTTCTTTTATTTTGAAAACTACTCATTCGAAAATTCTTCTCTTTATTTTTTAAATCGAATCAAAAAATAAGGAATTATCGTTTTTTTAAGTACTGTACCATTAGTTGTCGCCGAATGCGAAGTTTCGTTCATTTATGAATCATTTATTTAACACCAGCGGAAAAATAAATAAAATAAAGCGAATACCAAAAAATTAGAAAATTCGAAGTCACTCAAAGAGTAATTTCTTTTTCCAATAGTCGTAAAAGTATTAGAATAAATTCATTTTATAAAATATCGAATATAGAAATATATATAAAATTTAATTTCTTGCATTCTATATTGATATTGTTAACAACATAATGCATTAATAATTTAAATAAATATATAAATAAATGATAAAAATTTATTTTGTTAANTTTTTTTTTTTTTTTTTACTGTATTCTGCTTAAAAATAAATAAATAAAATTAGAATGCTCACTTTTATTTATCAGGAGAAAAGAAGTTTAAAATAAGTCATTTACAATTAAAATTTGCCATTAAAACATTCTACATAAATACATGAAAAAGCTGCTTAGCTATAACAAATAAAAATAATACTATTAAGTTTAATGAAACAATAACATTTTAAATTCAAGAGTTGGGCTGGTTAGAGGCCGCCTATAGGCTACTGAAGGCCGTTTGGCGAATTCATTAGCCTATGGGAGATTGCAACAGATCATTTTTTTCTGCCTTTTTTTGGGACAAAAGTCTTGTCTTATATGCCGTAAAATGTGATAGTTGTCTTATAGTGTAGTTATCATAGCTTTTACAATTATGAAAACATTTTTTTCAAATTATCAATGAAAATGAACAATTTGCTTTAACAGTAATAAACATATATTACATCACAGAAAGCAGTTATAATTTTAATACATATCACCAGGGCCATCGAAAGGAGAAAAGCTGGGAATTTTTCCCCGAGCCGGGAGAAAACTTAGAAACCCGTAGCGGTTCATATCCTATAAATTAATGTTATTTTTTATTAACAAAAGGCAAGATCATTCAAACATCTTTTTATTAATAAAAAACATTCTATGTATTTCTATTGTTCATAAAATATGGATAATAGACCTGTTCTATTCCCAGCCCCCATAAAACTCTGAAGACAGCCCTGTATGACACATAACCAGGAAATACATATATCTTATTAGCATATAAACAGAAGTACAGCTTTTTCTGTAACTATGACTTTGGTCCAGCATAGCACAAGGTACTATTATCAACCGAATAGGACACAATTTTCAATAACGTAATAATAATAATTGAAAATACGAAAATTAAATCAAACATAAATTTACTTATGTTTGATTTATTTACAGCTAATTAATAATAATAAGAAAGTTTTTTAAAAAATAAGTAGTTATAAGTTCACAAAACTGTTTGGGCCCTTCAGTAATCAGACCTCGATTCTTTGCAATCAGCTGCTATACAATATATTTATTGTATAACGGCTGATTACAGAGAAACTCTCAACTGTCTCAGATTAATATCAGAACGTTTACTTCACGAAATTATTTTATAATTTTATATCATTTATTCTTTTGTCTTCTGATATTTTTAGAATAAAAAAAATTGATTGTAAGTACAGTATATATAAGTTAGAATATACAATAGACTTCATAAGGAGTAAACCAAAACTTATTTTGCTTTTAAAATTGGTATAAACTGCAACTAAATCACGAGTCTAAATTCCTTCAATTATATAGTTCAATGGCTCATCATCAGTTATGGTAAATTTACAAATTAAAATAAAATAAGATGGAGTTCAATCGGCTCATTGAGATAACTAATTTTGAATGTTTAATTATAATTTAATTATTTTTGCTGAAAAATTCAATAGTTTTGCACCAATACACACTAATGTAAAATAAAATTGATACAATTAATTTTTTAAATAATAAATATGATAATACATATATAAAATTATATTTGAATCTCCATAGTCAAATCTAATTTGAATAACATTAAATAAGTAATGGATTCTCTAAATTTTTGTATTTTCTTTTTGTAGACTAAAAATTTTATTTTACTAGATACGTAACGTTTATTATTTTTCAAACATAATAATGTTGTATTTCTTTAATGCAACTAGAATTTGAAAACTACATTTTATATATTACATTCATTTTCTATTAAATTTTATAGCTTAAAAGCTTGTCATGGTCAGGAAAACTAGAAAGTTAGCAACTCTTAAAGATTTCTTACCATTAAATTAAAAGTTTTGCATTTCTGACATTATATATTAGCCAATACCGGAATTTTTGGGTGTCATGAACCTGCAGAATAATGTCTGAAAGAATAGTAAAATTTTATTGTATGTTTCTTTAGCTGTAAAAAAATCTCTTAAAGTTGTTGAATTTATTTCTCAAATGATAATTATTATTATATTTTTGTTTAATAATTATGATGTTTACATAATTAGGAAATGGACAATTGGCGCTTAAATATCTTATAATTGATGAATATTGCTTAATTTTCGAAAATGTTTTAGGTCGAAATCTTTTTTGATTTGGACTCAATGCATTTAATTGCTTCTAAATAAAATTCAGTCACTAATAAAAGGATATAAAATATTTATAAAATAAAAATCTTCTCAATATGCAGTTGGAGATTTAGAGGTGTAGAATTCTAAATTCTAATGAGAATAACATTTATCGTATTTTACGGCATATTAGAAACCCATTCAGCATAGAATATTTAGAGAAGAATATTTAGTGTATTTAATTTAAGCCATCCCACGCCTTTGGTACTCGACCCAATTTTTTTTTTTTTTTTTTACTGTATTCTGCTTAAAAATAAATAAATAAAATTAGAATGCTCACTTTTATTTATCAGGAGAAAAGAAGTTTAAAATAAGTCATTTACAATTAAAATTTGCCATTAAAACATTCTACATAAATACATGAAAAAGCTGCTTAGCTATAACAAATAAAAATAATACTATTAAGTTTAATGAAACAATAACATTTTAAATTCAAGAGTTGGGCTGGTTAGAGGCCGCCTATAGGCTACTGAAGGCCGTTTGGCGAATTCATTAGCCTATGGGAGATTGCAACAGATCATTTTTTTCTGCCTTTTTTTGGGACAAAAGTCTTGTCTTATATGCCGTAAAATGTGATAGTTGTCTTATAGTGTAGTTATCATAGCTTTTACAATTATGAAAACATTTTTTTCAAATTATCAATGAAAATGAACAATTTGCTTTAACAGTAATAAACATATATTACATCACAGAAAGCAGTTATAATTTTAATACATATCACCAGGGCCATCGGAAAGAGAAGAGCTGGGAATTTTTCTTTGAGCCCGGAGAAAACTTAGAAACCCGTAGTGGTTCATATCCTATAAATTAATGTTATTTTTATTAACAAAAAGTAAGATTATTCAAACATCTTTTTATTAATAAAAAACATTCTATGTATTTCTATTGTTCATAAAATATGGATAATAGACCTGTTCTATTCCCAGCCCCCATAAAACTCTGAAGACAGCCCTGTATGACACATAACCAGGAAATACATATATCTTATTAGCATATAAACAGAAGTACAGCTTTTTCTGTAACTATGACTTTGGTCCAGCATAGCACAAGGTACTATTATCAACCGAATAGGACACAATTTTCAATAACGTAATAATAATAATTGAAAATACGAAAATTAAATCAAACATAAATTTACTTATGTTTGATTTATTTACAGCTAATTAATAATAATAAGAAAGTTTTTTAAAAAATAAGTAGTTATAAGTTCACAAAACTGTTTGGGCCCTTCAGTAATCAGACCTCTAAGTGGTGGATTAGAGAATAAAAATTAAGAATAAAAATTAATCAAATTCTGTAAATCTATATATATATAATCGAGATGGGTTGATAATAATAATAAGTGCGGATCCCAAACGGTTAGGATTGAAAGTTGAAATTTGCTATATAGTTAGGGAAAACTCACTCTAAGAAGGGATTTTTCGAAATTCCCCCCACGGGGGAGAAGGAGAGGATTAAGGCTTACCCTGAGAACTCAACTTCGATTGTACTATTTAAGATGCGGTTTCTTGCGTTTTTGACTGCGTTTTAGTAGGCTACCACATTTAGTAGGGCACCAGGGGGATGAAATAAGTGTATTCCTTAACAATGGAAGTGTTAAGAGAAAGCGGCGTGCAAGATTAACTGACGCAGATGCGGTTTTTTGCGTATTTGCGGGAAATCGAACATATTTTTAGACCCATGTAAAAATTCTCTAATTAATCTGGAAACGAGGGACCTAATTCTCGCATTCTGTGAAAACGGGTAAGATTGGCTATAATGTAATTATCTTAATCTTCGCTATCGTTAATTTTTGCCCGAGAAACTCCGGACTTATCTGTTAGTTACAACAATAAAAATTTAAAATAGTAATATGAAAACTATGTAATATTGTTACAAATATAGCTATATAAATGATTGAAAAAATAAATATTTTTTATGTATAAATGCTTAAAATATGTATACGTTTTACTAATGTATATTAGATATAATATAATATAATATACTGTATATTTAAAAATTGTGTCCATTACTGATTCTAGTTACTCGGGCATGACAATGACAGATTGATAGCATTATGCAAGGAAAGTAATTAGACCACAATTAATGGAAATTCTAGTTTTATTGAATTCGATAATTTAAAGATATGTTAAAATAATTAGAAATGTTCAAAAATGTATATTTAACAATTAACTTAAATTATATTAATTACAATAATAATTACTGGAATAGTTTATCCAGCGTTATTTTCTAGCTATTTTTTCACAATATTTCACGAATAAATTGCTCAAATTCATAATGTTTTTCAAATTCAACACATTTGCACTGTACTGTACGTCACAATGAAATACTCGCAGACTTCGAATTTGAACATTTTTTGGATGATCTAGACCAGCGATTCTTAACCGGGGGTACGCGCTTTGGTTTAGGGATACACGAAAAAAAATTAATAATGGCGGATGTACTATAAGAATATTCGGGTTCTGCGTGGAGACCTTCGGCGACATCACGGCACTCGATGCTTTAACAGCTTTTTATTTAACATTTAAATAAAAAAGGAAATAATTATATTTTTATTATATTTATCTGTGCCCTTCCTCCAACGCTATTCGATTTTTTAAAAAAACTTTTTTACATGTAAATATTATACAGCGCTGTATAATTAATTGACCAAGGCGCCACTATTTGACTAACAGGCGAAATAAAACTTAGCGAAAATGGGGAACGGGAAATAAAACAGGAAAATGGACTGCTAAGGGGTACGCAAGTCAAAAAAGGTTGGGAATCGCCGATCTAGACCAGTGTTTCCCAATCCTTTAATATTTTTTAAAATTATAAGCTTCGTTTTAAATTTCATTTATCTTCGATTTTTTATTGCTTGACGATCGAAAGGAGAGGAAACTATTTACTAAAATGCTCACTGTTGCAAAATTTATGGAATCGGCATACTCTCTCACAAAAGTGGCGTGTATGCCGGCGAACCATCTTTTTGGAGCTTCTGTAAACGTCGAGGCTCAACAGCTTAAAGATCGGCACTAGCGCTTTACGCATTGATTCAAAGTTTCTTTTTATTTTTTTATAATATATTTGTAAAATTGCGAGTTTTTNATAGACATTTTGTGCTTTTGAATGTCAGTTCAAAATCTGTGTGTTAAGAAACAATACTTTTCAAATATACAGAAATTTCATATATCCAGTTCCATCATGGATATATATGTAAATATATTTAATGAAATTTGTATGACCATTTTTCAAATTAAAAGTATAGAATTCTTGTATAAATTATTTAACAATCAATAAAACCGTAAGTATTTGAATTCCTTTGAATATAATAGTTATATATGTTTTAAATAAGAATTTCCATGCATTTTATCGTGGAAAATCTTTATCAATAAGTGTCAGGAAAAAGTAATGTTACATTTGCACTGTAATGTTTTCGTAGTAAACTATTTTTTTTTAAACCTTTTTATTTTTAAAATTATGGTGTGTTGCAGAAATCTTATTAAATTCAATGTGTCAATAACCCAAAAGGTTGTGAAAAACTGATCTAGATCATTTTCGTGTTAATTTTCTTATATTTCATTTGATAATTCTTCAAGCCTTCTTCAGTAATAATTTGACAATTCTGATGATTTTATCGTAGTAGACAGAAACTTTTTGTGAATTTTCAGCAAGTTTTTAAGCTTTTTCTTTTGAAATACCTTCTGGAGTGTTGTCTACGATCTCCTCTTCGACTCTTCGACAGACACAACTTCATTTTTAGATGTTTCCATGTCTATTTTTAAAAACAATTTTCAATGATCTTCTCACACATTTGATGTCACGACATTGCCGAAAGAGTAAGTGATTCAAGTAGGAATATTCTTTTAGCAATAGAAGTCATATCAGTTCGTTTTTGTATCATCTAGTTCTGAAATTCTTGCATACATTTTACTTCTGTAGTAGGACTTTCAGTTAAATATGATTCCTTGCAAGTAATGCATTAAGAGGAAGAAATATTTTAATGTTTTTAACGATACATTTAACTCGATATTCATGATTTTGTTATACAATTGTCTACAATAAAATAATCTTTTATTTCAAGTTTATATTCCATTTAACTAATCAGTTGTTACAAATGTCAGTTGGCATCTAGACATTTGCATTTGAACAGTATTTCACCAGTAAATGTTTCACACTCAAAACATCTAGAATTTTTACTTTTTATTGGAATTACTAGAAGTTTTTCTTTATTTCTGGTCTTGCATGTTAGCACACAAAGAACTGTAATATGTACTGTACCTTCAGTGATTTAAATAATTTAACACTTTTATGTTTAACCATATAAATATGAACAGTCGGATACTCGAGGTAGTTAAATGTTTCAGCCTACAGCTCTGAGTAACCTAGAATCGAATCCAGGCATTCAGTCCCAGGCATTTTTGGGTGGTTTTCCATCTCTCATCACTCGTAGCTTTTGTAGGCATCTCTCATCACCCGTAGCTATTGTAGGCCTGGTCGAACTCACGATGGGTAGGAAGAAAAATGTCTTCTTAGTGCCTATAGAACAAAAATTCAAAAATGAAAAAAAAACATAGAGCTTATGTATGACCAAGGATTGCTCGAAAATAGAGTGCTGTTATGTCTGCACTATAGATATTTCTCAATAAATATTCATCAATAATTTTTGTCTATTCTGTCTTTATGCACAATTCATCCGAGACAGAATCGAAACTTTTCTTCTCTCCAGAAAAAAAGCTGGTCAGTACACAATGGTTTCTCCATCGAGTGAATGCAATAATGAATCCAGAAATCTGCTTTTAAGGAGTACAGAGAGGAAAGAATGTGCATTTAGAAATTGCTTTACAACCTGAGGTATCTGAAATTATTCAGGAAAAATCCTCTGAAGAGGGTGCAACTGCGTTGCGCAACCGCTAAATCCGTTACTGATTGAATGTTCTCATTTTCTTCGTCAATTGAGTTATTCATCTGTTGCAATAAAATCTTTTATTTTTAGCTACTGCTTTGCAATACATTAGTGGCTATCAACAGGTTTTTTTTCCACGAACACGATTAAATCAAAACTTCAAACTAACTCTACTATCTTTTCCGGTTAGGTTTATATCGCGAATAATATACTCTTTTTTCCTAACGGCATTTCAATATTAGTTTTATTTTTGGAAATCTTGCACAAAACTAGTTGTGAAATTTTGCACCGCACTGCAGCATTGCATTGATTTATTTATGTCAATTTATCATTGCATTCTAGACTTTCAAGTTTATCTTTGAGGGACTTTTTTTCCTTTTTCCATTATACTAAGCTGTAAACTACAGTATTTACTTTAACTAAACAGTAATAAAAATCAGTCTTCAACAACAGCAAAAAGCTAGCCTATAAATGAAGTAATAAGTGCCAAAAATTGAAACTACAATATTGAGTGCAAGATTAAAACAAATGTTAAATGTATTAAAAGTAAACATATGATTGACTATTGCGTTAATGATTTTGTAATGGTACAATACGGCTTATAATTGTTATTATCTGTTTTGTCAATTGCCTGTTATTAGTCATCTAAGTAAAATTAAATTTATCATTAACAACATAATGAATATTAAAAGAAAATTTTTGATTACAATAAATGATTATAATGTTATTTAATTTATGTTTCGGCACATGTTGATTTTAACAATATCCTGACATAAGAGACACTTACAGTACAGTATATATATTGCTGTGCTAATAAATGTATTCGTATTTCTAAAATTTTTGCAACACAATATATTTTTATCTATTTGTTCAATTAACTATTATTGTTTCTTTTAAAAATGGGTGACGATATTTACACGATAAAAACACGAAGAAGAAACTAAAGTATTTTCATTTTGGTCATGTCCACAAGCGTTATTGTGTTTATGTATACTGTATTACTCGTGAAACAACAGACACAATAATAGAGTTAGATTAATATGAATAAAACATAAAGCTAGATTTATAAACGTTACATTACACAAGGATATGTGTTTAGTAATAATATGAGGTAAAATTAATTTTTTTAAATTATAAATTGTAAAAGTTACATCGACAATAAATCAACAACTTATTACCATTCAAAAATTTAAAAATTAAAATTATACATAGTTTTTCACACAAATAGTAATAATTATGAGTGATTGAACAAAATAGTACAGTCGGTTATCATACTTTCTTCTTTTGGAGTAAACATGTTTTTGTTGGAAGAGAGGCAATCAAATGTAATTGAGTTATTTGTGTGCTCTTTTCATAAACGTAGAATTGCTTTTAATTTTAACAAAAAGCATAAACGTCACAATCCCTACTATTTTTTCCCCTCTTGCATGGGAATTTTCTTTTTCAAAAGTGTGTGAAAGCTGCAAAATTTATTCGGGGAATTAATTGAGTTAGAAAACTTTTTCAGAAGAGAAAACGCCGTGTTGAGAAAAAGTAAAAATAAAAAATATCACGGTAAGAAGAGAGCTTATACGAGAAAAGACAAACGAATCAGGATCGAATACGACTTGTTTACTCGATAAATTGAATCAAGTTTTTGATGTTCGATTCCATTTCCCAATTAACCATTTACATTTTTCGAATAAAATATTTGCCTCTAGGATATGTTACTAGTATAATGAAGAGGACTTGTCACAAGAGGGAAAAAAATGAATATGGAGTGCATATTTTAACTTTACTATTATTATATATATTGTAGCATATAAACATTTTTTTGTACTATTGTATATATTTTCAATTAAATAAATGAATGAATTTCAATTTAAATGAAAATATTTAAAGAAACGGACTTTCATTCGAACTATGTAAATGGGTATATTGATAATTTATCAAATGATATTTTTCCTGAAAACTTATTGTAAAACAAAAATGTTAAACCCCGTACTTTTGTAAATATTTAGTTAATGGTTAATAAATCAAAACCAGACATTTAGTGTTTGATTAATAAATGGTAGGCCTATATTTACCATCGCTAAGTATATGATAATTATATTTTATTGTGATGTAAAAATATTTGCAATATCAAGAAATTTAGTTTTATAATGTAACGATTACAGAGTAGATGGTTTGTTTACGTTCAAAATTATATTTCTAGAGATTATACACTGTTTCAGAAATAAAAAATGTTTTTAAATAATTAATCTCAATTAAAATAATTAGACTACCTAAGAAAATAAATATGATAAATCATTGTTTTAAATTCAGCTACATTAATTCCATTTTTCCGTATTTCAAGGAGCTACAAACGTAAAATTTGATAGTGAATATTATATATTTTCCCAAATTATCATTTGATGCATCAAAACTATGCTAAAACTATTTTAAAATGATTACAAAAAATATCTTGTATTAGTTGTTATTTGCCTTTTCAAATGGCACTTTTTATATTAAAAATCCTTAAGAAATATCCTCGTAAGTATGAAGAATTAATTAAATGAAGTACAGTAGTAGATAAAACTCTCAACACTGAGAAGGAATGACGAGAAAATCATTGTATCAACGAATAATCAAAAGTACAAATGATAAAATTAAATTTTGTGTTAAAAATTTAATCGTGTATTGCAAAATAATATACAATGTAACAATTGTAGAAGGAAAAGATCAAAATTTAAGGTAAAATACAAATTAATTATGATAAAATTGCTTTTATTAGTTACAGAATTTTTACTTAGTTTATTCATAATAAGAAACGTGAATAAAATATGAAATTTTATTTAAAGGAGGACTATTTAATGTTTTAATGTTTCATAAGAAATATATTTTTTACTACCTTCACATTATATTTACTCAGCATTTGAAACTACAATTGAAATTAAAGTAACAAATAATACGTAATATTTTTTAAGGTTATGTGATCTTTAGTTTACTAAAAATTACTACTAAAACTATTTATTATGTCATTTTATCTGTAATAGATAGCATCATAAGATAAAATGGTAGATCTGGCGTAGTTTCAACTTTTAAATTTTACTATTTCATTTTTCTTTTTTTTAAGTTAGCGAGAAAACTTTTAAGAAGACCAATTAAAAATTAATTAATATATTCTAGAATAAAACACAGAAAATTAATTAAAATTTACACGAAGATATGAAATTTAAAAACAAATTAATTGTAATTTACTTATTTTTTTTCGATTTCTTTATTTCATAAGCCTTGTATGATGTCGATTAAGTAAATGAAATGAGAAAAGTCTTTGATTTTAAAAACACTTTTAATCGATATTTAATTGATAATATTAAGAGTTTAATTAGAAAATCATATGCAGCTCTGTAACAGTGCTGCATTTGATTTTGCATATGATAAACATTATTTTTTCCGCGAATTTTTCGCTTTTAGTTAATTATTTTTTCTATTCTTGTCCTTTGTTGCTCTTCTCACTCTAGATATATATTCAAATTTTAATAAGATATCCTGGCTAGTTGATAACATTTCTTAGCTGCCACAGTAGATAAACTCGGAGACTGTAGGCTGGGGCCATCGAGAGCCTGTATAGATAGATGGTTAGAGTGAGGTCGTTTTGCCTCTTAGCAGGCCCCATTAGCCATTTATTTTGAATATAACAAATACGTAGAATGTTTCTTTATTAATAAAAATCAGTATTAAATACTTTATTTTTTATTAGTAAAAATAACATTACTTTTATACGGGTAGAACTTAGAAGCCGCTGCGAGCCTTAAGTTTTCTCAGAGCCTGGAAGAAGACTCAGTTCTCCTCTCTCGACGGCTCTAGTCTAGACACACGAACTTGATTTTGTTTTTTATGTTTATGTTTTTTTTTTATTATAATAACAATAAATTTAGAATATATTTAAAATTTAAACATTTTAATAGTTTTATTTTTTGCTTAGAGGCAGAGCTTATAACACAAGAGGCATTTTATGTGTCTGTTTCGCTCATTCGTTAGAGAATGTTTCCGAATGCTTGTTTTTGCACAAGTTTTATTACAAATGCACTAGAGGATAAAGTTTATTTTAAGGATTTTATTATAAATTTAAACTTTGCAGGGTTAATGTAATGCAATGCAAACAATAATTGCACTATATTATCATTTCTTTGTAAAATATTTTGATCTTTTTTAAATAATCGATTTCTTTATACTGAACTTTTCCTTATCTTCACAAAGAAAGATATTCTTTGTTTGCTATTTCGCATATTATTTTTTGTAAATTATTTTTAAATGAAACAGTTTTTTTTTAAAAATTAATTTCATAATATAGAAAGTATTTTACTTATAGAGTTTGGTAGGATTATAAAAGTATGAAATGTATATAATATAGGGAAAAGTATATAATGTAAGAAATGTTAAAATCTTCAAAACTTGATTCAAGTATAATTAGAAAGAATGAGAAGGAAAACCATTTTTTTTTTGTTTATTCCAATGCTTTCTGCAAATAAAAAAATGCATTTAAATATAATTATTGGATGAAAAACAAACTCGAAATGTTTCAAAATTTGTTAAAATTTGAGATGAAAAAACAATGAAAAATAAAAAACGATAATAAGGAGAAAAGATGATAAGGCTTTAAAACAATAATAACATCAAAATTTTTCTTAATAAATTTTGATAATTTAAAAATACTTCATATCAAAAAGTAAACATTAATCCTAAAAAAATTTCACAAAAGTAAATTTTTGTAAAATAATTTATTACTCAAAAATTCATTAAAATGAAAAAATAAAGAAAAATACTGTATTTAAAAAGCCAATCTTTCATAATGGCTTTTATAGGCTTTTAAAAATAATGATACCAATATTTTATATTTAACCAATAAATAGATAAATAAATACCGTAAATTGAAAATTGAATTTTTATAAATTTTATAATTCGTTTTAAATAATTGAACATTTTAAGTAGTATTAAAAGAAGTCGAAGTCGTCGATAATATAATTTTCTTTTTTTATTTTTATAAAAGACTACTGTAAGAAAAACTCAACTATTTACAAAGTTTTACTCTAAATTTTTTGCATATATTGTTTTACTTTAAACATATAAGTTAAAACTACTGTACTTTACATTAAGGATATCTACAGACCTATATTAAATTTAGAAATGATTATGCGTTTTATTTTTTATTTTTTGGTTTATATAAATTTGGTTAAAATAAAATAAAAAACCAAAACAAACTAAATAAATCAAATAAAATCAATCTCTTGTCTATTGGCAAAGTATGAATAGATTCTAACATCGTGAATTATTGTATCATACTAAAGTTTTTCGTGAGATATATGACATTTTTATTGATGTTGGAAATTTATGTTGTAAGAAAACATTCTAAATAATAAGCTTACTGAATACCGGATCTATAACCGTTTATCAAATTTATTATGGTTGCAATGCATTCATTCTTAAATCAATCTTTTAAATCAGGGTCGACAGCCTGTTTTTTTTCTTTAAATAGTGTGTCAAATATAATATCCGTAAGGCACACGCCATCAAAAAATTTTTGTTCTATTTTCACGATTTATGAGAACATTTTTTAGTATTGTCAAAATGGAGTATAATGAAAAGATTGCCATAAACAGCTTTATGTTATTTATTGTAATACAGTATTCATAGCTACTTAATTGTGTATATAATTGATTTTATTAATAAGAAAAACGAAATACAAATTTAACATATTTCCTTTATTATATATATTTTGCTAATAATCATAAAGAGAATTTTTGGCTCGTAGGTTGCCCATTCTTGTTTTAAATGAAATATTCTAAAAAATCCTAGAATCTTTTGATGAGATTAAAATTTATATATATATATATTATTTGATTCTAATTTACAGAATGCGATTCAAAAACTGTAAATAATGCGTTTTTTATAAACTAGATTATTTGACAACTTGACATGGTTCATTTCTTCAGCCATATCATGCCAGGACGGATGAATTGTCAAGAAAATTACTTTGTATGTGTTTTAAGCAGATTAGTTCGATTCATTTTACGATGTATACTTACAAAAAACTGAAATTGCTATATTAAACTTCTATTGATCATTGGAGTAAAAATATTTTACCTGGTTTAATTTCGTCGCAGAAATTTGCATAAAAAATATGTATAATATACACAGAATAGGAAAGTTTTAGGCTAATAATTAACACGGCACTTTTCTATTTAACAGAGATAAACAAAGGTGAGAGAAGAGACTAAAAGACAATGAACTATTATGTGCAAAAATGAGAAAAAATAAATAATTTGAGGAAAAAATTCAATAAGAACCAGAAAGTATAAGGATGAGATTCATGTCAGTTATTAAATACAATAAATGAGGTATGAAGATAAAAAACTAGACAATAGTATAAAAGAAGTGAAGAAAATTTGACAAGAAATACTTTTTGTTTTTGAAATGTGGCCTCATTTATTTACATGTCTGGGAAATATATGATAAGTGTTTCTACTGTATGCAAATATATTCAATTGTATTAACATTTATCAATTAAAATAATTTAACGCTGTGTAATTTTCAATACATAATGAATAAGTTACATGCCACTTTATTTTTAATTAATTATTTAGTTAAAATAACTAATGCTGGTACTTGTGTTTTATTTATCTGGAACGCAGTTATTTATAAAACTCTTTAAAAATACTGAGTTTAAGCATTCATAATCAATTTCAAGATAAAATGAAAATATTTAAAAGCAAACAAATAAATGAAAGAATATTCTACTTCTAATAATCTAAAATTATTTAAATTTGAAAGTCGAAATACAAAATATAAACCCTTCTTTCTTCTTATTCTAATACAGTACAGTATTTAAAATTAAAATAAAATAGCTATTCATATCTTTATTTCATGATGATAAATTATATAAATTTAATACCTTTATGAGCATTTTTATATAAGTAAATTTAAAGAAATTTAAAGTGATATTTTAATGATTTACTTAAAAAATCTTGAAAAAATGATGAAAGTACAGGTTTTGTAAATTAAATATTTTTTTATTATTAAAAAAAATGCACATCGTATTTAAAAAAAGTATGAAAGTCAAATATTGTTTCGAAATGAACTTGAGTCACGAAAGAAAACCTTTATCGTCGAGCAGTTATCACGGTAGTTGTCGCCATTTATTTCTTTCGTTGTAATAAATAAAATAAAAGTGGTTAAAGTGAAGAGAAAGTGCCAGCAAAAGTTTGACCTTACGCTGAAGAAGTTAGTTTCCATACATTTGTATTCTCATATCTATAAATATTTTATAAATGTATGTTTATGCTCAAAAATTTAGTTTCTATGCCTATTCTCAAACCTATAAATGAGACAACACTTGTTTTTTATATAAAGATTATAAGAAGAGTTTATTACTACAAATAAAAATTTTAACTTTTTTTTTTTTTAATGAATTATTGTAACATTTTGACTATTTCAATTTAAAAAAAAAAATGCAGTTTTATAATTTAGTAATGACTTATAATTCGAAAGTTAGACGATCAAACTATCGATTTTAATAACAATGGCTATTACAATTAATATCTAAATATATATTAAAAAATCTGTCTCCCTGACATTGCTTGCTTACAGATTCGAGAATGATAATATCTGTTTAATTTAAATATGTGCATTTAGAAAACATTTATGATAAATTCTTATTTTTATTATATATAATTATCTTTTGCTATTTTAAAGGTAACTAATTATTCGCAAACGATTATTTAAATATAGTTGAAATGTTAAAAAACGGAGATCAAAATCGAAAGCAAAACAATTACAAATTGTTACAAATAATGCAAGCGTTAATGTTTTTATTCACAAATGAATGATTCCAATCCAAGATTTAATAGCATGCAGTTAAAATCTGGAACGAATGCCCAGACATGCATATGGAAAGTTAAACAAAGATAATTATTCTCGACGATATAGTTTAATATTGAAAAATTTGATCGATAATAGGTCAAGAAATCTATAGAGGGATGCAGAAAGAGAACACTGTGCTTTGTTCATTGCTTGAAGCACCCGGTTTCAAGCAATAAACAGGCTTTGAAGGTTTTACTCGGTTAAAACCTTCAAAGAGAAAAGAGGTGTGTTGCTGCATTTGCCCTGCACACCCCTCTAAATCCGATCCTGAAAATGATAATTTATTTTAAATATATAAACTTATTACAGTTTACCAGCTATACTTTGATTTTTTCTATTTTAAAGGTTTACATAAATTAATTGAATTGTTTTTTGCAGTTTTTTTTGGAGTTTTATCCATTTGTTATCTACGTTAATGATAATAGAAGAAATTTATCATCTCTGAAAATAGTCTGTACATTTTTTAAAAAATTTTATTTAAAATAAATTATACATGAATGTATAATTTTAGCATATTTATCTTAAATGCTTAAAATATAGTTATGTTAACAAGCATTAGTGTAATATAACATTGGTTGCTGACACACTATTACGATAATAAGTCGACTGTCACAGACTTCGCAACATGTTTTTAATCTTCGAAAATATACCAAAAATAAAACATGGAATACACGAATCATAATTAAAAATAAAAAGAATATAGTCCTGTATTATTCGTTTTATAGTACAGTATATAATTATGCTATTTATTTAACTCTATTTCTTATATAATTTATGATCATTACAATTTTCTCCGGTACATAAATAACTTAGATCTAAAGCATTTTAAAAAATAAAGATTTAAAAATAGGTTTTAAAAACTAAAAAGGTTAAGTAGATTGTACCTAACTTCTTGCTGTAAATACACCATTAGTATCATGATTACTCGACATTGTAATTTCCAAAATAATAACATTAACACAAAAACTGTAATCAATAACACACTTGTTGCATGGTTAGAAATTGAATCGTGATTTTTTTCATATGAGTGATAATGTTAAAAACTGCCAAAAAATAATAAGTAATTGAAACAGTGCGTCTGATTGTTATTTCATTTTATACTTTAAAATAACATGGAAAAGAGAGAATAATCTTTTATGCTTTTTAGTTGTAATCATTAGTTGGAATCATATACAGAGAGAATATCTTGATTAAAGGAAATGTCTGAACAACAATTAGACATATTGTCATTACATACGAATTCTGAAAAGTAATAAGACTAATTTTATTATAAATTAATTATTCAAAATCGTTATGTTTTAATATTAATTCTTTTAAAAGTAAGCCTTTTCTGACATACTGCACTTATTCCTTCTTTTTTTTACATGCCTCATTTTTTACATGGAAGTCATTTTCATCGAGCTGTTGCACAACATCGGTTACAGCTTTTTGGATGTTCTCGATGGCTTCAAAATGATCACTTGATGACTTCAAATTGTCATTCGTCAATTTTGAAGAATGATAGTCCGTACACCTTGAACATTATCACCAAAAGTTGAAGTTGAAAAACATCCTGATCTCGACTCATCCTCCGTCAATACTCACCATTCTGAAAACATTTTATGCCAATGAACACGTGACAGAATTTCATCACCATACTTAAATTTTAATGCATCAGAAGTCAGTTGCAATCTTTTTCAATTTCGTATGAAATTTTACTGAATATCTTTGTTAGATATTTTTCTCCATTGTTCTGTAATCACAACTCGAAACGCTCACTAAATCCTCAATAATAGCCTTTATGTTGACACGGAAAGGTTAAAAATTGCGCCAAATGTTTAGGAAGGATTACACAATTGGCTGTTATGTAAACAAATGTTAAAATGTTGCCATAACGGACTGTACAATACAAATTTAGTCTCATTACTTTTCTCATTCTCAATCAGACCTTATATAAGCTGAAATTTTAAAATAATTTAGAATATAAGATTAAATTTGACATTATTATAAAAATGCTCTAATGGAGCAGAAAGAATACAAGAAAAAATGTTCAAGCGATGATGAGTAGGTTACTATATACTCATTATCAGAAATCTTTATCAAAAGAAAATCGTTGTTCTTGATAATGAGTATACAGTAAGTCTATATGATAATTTAAATATTTCTTTTATATATTTTCGCTTTCTTTAACCTTTAATTTATAGCTAAACAAAGTGATTTTCTCGAATGCGAAGTGTTTAAATACTTAAATAGCAAAAATATAAACGAAAAAATCAACAATTAGCTTGTATCACAATAGACACATCAATTACATTTTCCATACTGTAGTTACTAATTAAGGAGTATATTTAGATTATATTAAATAAAATTATAAAAAAATAAGTGACCGACTGACTTATATAAAAGAGTAAAGATAGGTTAAAAAAGGCAAATAAATATATTAAATATATCATAACGATTATTAGAGTTAAAATTTTATTTAATTGCCATCCGATATGAAAATACAGAAAATAAATAAATAAATAAATTTTTTAGTTATAATTTTGTTTCAATAATAAAAATTGTTTCGCTTAAAATATTCATTTGATTGAAAACCATTAAATATGATGGAAATAGTTGCATATTTTACAGAGAATTACTTTTTGAGCTTTAAAGCATAAAATTTAAGTGTAAAAAATGATTTTCTGAATGAATGAGTAAATGAAATTCTACAATATTTAATAATTTATTTTCATAGTTACTAATTTAATGCAACAATATATAAAAAATGTTTAAATAAATATCCTATTTACAATTATTATTAACATTTTTATTCATCTATATATGATTTATGTATAAACATTTACATAAAGTTTCGCTTATTAAAATGTAAAGAAGTAAAGTTAATAATTTATTTACATAGACTCAATCTCTAGAATCAAATAAAATTTAATTTGTAGAGATTTCATTTAAGAATTTAAATGTAACCAATTAGTTTATTAATTAAAATAAATAAAATGATACACTGTTAAAGATGTAATGAAAATATAATGTGTTACTTAAATTATAGATTAAGTTTGTTGATATAAGTTAATCATAGTTCGAAAAATATATGTGTGTATGAAATTTTGATCTGAAAACTTTTTATCGTTCAAAACACGCGATTTTATCATTAAAAACATAGAACAAACGAGTTATAAATTGATTTATTGCCTAATTAAAGTCAATTACCATAATAGATAACAACTTAGAATAAGAAAATGAATATGATAACTATATTTTTCTATTATATTTGAATAAAATAAAATAAAAAAATTAATTTTTGAACCGTAAAATAGCTGTTTATCACGCAAAATTAAGTTAATGTGTTCAAAACGAAACAATAAGCTTTATTTACTATTTTTGTAATATAAAATGAACCACTTCATCAAAATATTTAATTATTCATTATAAAATATAAAAATTGAAAAATTTTTTTTATTATAGTTTAGGAATATTGTTATTACTAAATTAATGGAATTGTAGTAATAAATAATTTTTAAAACAGATTAAGCTAAGCAACAATAAGTTTTTGAAATATTTGTACAGCCAATTTGATTCTTTTCAGTTGACAAATTGAAAAACTCTACGGATGAAATTCTTAAATAATGAAAGAAAAAAAAAAACTATAAATATAGCTATAGTTATTATTAATTTTTTAACAATCAGTCGAAGATTCTGTATAAATGATAATCATTTAAATTTTATAACAACAATAATCGGAATGGTTCTATAAAATTTAAACTAATTTTGTCATGGAGCTAGTTTATAAGAGTTACACTTAAGAATTTCAATTTTAAATTATAGAAAAATTTAATACAATTTTTGTAAAAGAAGATTATTAAAGATTTGTATTTATGTAACCTGTTAATATTTTATTTTAGACTTTATATTATATTAAAACAATATAGTAATAAATTTTTAAACTCAGTTTCTTAATACAGTCGAACCGCCAATAAAGGCCACCGCCCAACGACGGTCACCTCCGAACAACGACCATTTTTTATGTTTCCGTAAGTGTCCGCTGTTCAGAGGTTTGACTGTATATTGTAAGCATTACAATGTAATATATATCAGCTTTCTTTTTTTAATATAAAATTTGACAATTTTTATTTTTAATAATATTCTTGTTAAACAGGATACTGTTCTTGCCTATATAAAAGTATATAAAAATTAATCATTGTTCTATTAATAATTTCGAGTTATCGAAATTTAAACTATAAGATAAATATAGTTTATGTTTTACAATATCATTGTCTAAAAAATGTATTCAGTGTATCGGAATAAAGATTTAAAAAAACGGGAGAACGTTGACCATAATCGTAAACCGTAGAAAGGCACGACCGGATAAATTCATACAAGCAAATTTAAATTTGAATGCTATTTAATAATATTTTAAAAATTAATTCTTAATTACAATATTAATTTTAATAATTTTAAAACCATTATTCTTTCATAATTGAGACAAACCTATATTTCAAATTGCAACAGAGTTTTTACGATTAGACTTTTAATAATATATTTTACATAGCAATATTAAAAATAACAACCATTTAATAACCGATACTTACAATTATATAGAATAATTTGATGAATAATTTGTTATATCGATAGAAAAGTCACTTATATTTGGAATGTAAATGACACGAAAAAATTATCGAAAGAAATTAAACATAAAATATAATTATAATGTTATAAAATATCTAAATATCTTCCTAGGAGCAAAATGTTTTTGATTGTATTTTTTGTCTTATTAATTTTATTCATATAGTTTTACCATATATGTAATGATCTCTTGTATTAATTAAAAATTTTCATAATAAAAACTAGTCGTAACTAGTTGCTTTTGCATTATCTTCCTGATAAAAATAAAAATCGGTTTAAATTTATGTAATTAACTATTAACTATATGTAAACAAATAGCGTAATTTTAAGAATAATAATAAAAAAAAAAATTTAAATTTCACTAAATAACTATTAAACTAAATTTTTAATATCGAAGTAAAAGTTAATATTTAATATAAATACAATAAAAAAGTAATGGATCATTATTAAATTCTGATTTTTGCGATTAGTCAATGTTAATATACTGCACTTAATATTGAGTGTCCATAAAGTATCTACTCATTGGACCTAATAAATAATTACAGTATTTTATTGATTTTGTTATACTACTAACATTTATAATTTGTCATATAACAATGCAAATGTTAATAAAATACATTTATCAAATGCTGATACATACTGCGAAGCATTATTACATGTTTTTTTTTTCAGCATTTGTATTATATAAAGTATCATCAAATAAACTACAAAATTATTAAAAACGCTAGTGTTTAGGTGTATTTGTTATATATTCAATATAAGTTTTAAAATGTTCAATTGAAATTACATTAAAATTTGGTATAACTTCTTTGTAGCTTACATTGTTATCTAATTTATTTAATTTAGTTCAAATGAGAATAGAATTAATTTTTTTTAAAGCACAGGATTCGAAAAAACAAATCTTTGATATTATCCTGGTTGTTTGATGCCAAGTACAAAGGACAAACTTTGTAAAATGTTTCCTAGTGTCGATTTTCTTACTAAATGCTTGAGTTGTAGGCCTATAATGTCTCGAATTATTTTATAGTTAATTATATCAATTCATAACTTCTTCCTGTTTTTCATTTTTTTAAAAATCCAATAATGTTGTATAAAGTGTTATAAGAAAAAATGAAACAAAAGCTTCTTTCTTTGACCTTGAATATATTCTGAAACAGGATGCCAGGTTCCAAACTCAAATAAATAATTATATATTACAGCATAAACCTTAAAGAAGTCAGCACACTTCAATTGATGTCCAAATTACTAGTTTAAGAGGAAATCCAAGTATTATATTAATCATTTGTCTTTCGAAGCCCTATTATCTGTTTTCGAGAGATTTGTAAAATCTCCATTTGTATTATGACTGGTGTAATGTTTTCTATTTGAAAAAATCGATAAAATGTCGAACTATATACTTATATAGGTTTAATGACAAATACAATTATATTAATATTAATCTACACGATTTCTCGCATTTTTCCTCGGAAACTCGAAATTATCAAAAGGAAAAATCTAAGCAAATGAGATTATTTTTAAAACAATGTATGCCTAATCTACGTTGCAGTGATGGAGTAATTATCAATTCGTTCCAATATACGCCATTTGAAATATTGTCAGAATATTATCAGAAGGAAAATCCTTCATAGATTAACTTCTCGAAAAGAAAATGAGGAAATGTATGAACTGATATAAGAAGCAATGGAAATATTATCGATAATCAGCTAAATTTTCCTTTAGTAATATCATCCGATATATATAAAGACAAGAAACACAATAGATTGATTAAACATTTAATACAAAACAAACAAATCGCGATTCGTTCGAAATCTATCCTATTAAATATTGTATATATTTATTTTTAGATACATTTAATAAGTTATGTACTGTATGTACTGTAAAGGAAAAAAAAATAGTTATAATATAACCATCCGTATCAAATAGATATATAAATGATAATTATTTACTATTTTATTTTATCGGCATATATTTATTTCATATCTCAAAATCTGCACGAAAATATCTTTTACTACTTTTAAGAAAGTCATTAATAAATAGGCTACTGAATTATTCAGCATTTCTGCCGATCATAATTTAGTACAATTTAATTAAAGAAAAGTCTACTTTTACGAATGTAAACGTGAAGTTACTATTTAACAAAAGATAAAATTGTTTTTGTGGCAAACAATAAATAAGGATATATAATATCATTGATTGCGAATGAAATTGATATATCTGATATTATAAAACTACTGAAAAATCTTCATGGTTATCGCGTTTAGAAATTTTATTATTCTTGAATCCAATAATAATTCTAAAGAAAGAGTTAATTTAATCATATTAGATTAATAGTTTTTTAAATTTGTAAATCTTTTTTTCTACATTTATAATTTTACAATTTTAAATTCAACGTTAAAGCATCAATTAAAACTTTTTAATAGTAAAAACATAGACTACAATAAAGTTTTCGCATTTTGATTTTTATGTTCCAAACTTTCTTACAACCATTAGATATTACAAAGAATAAATATAAATAAATATCATGCAAATTAATTTATGAATTTTCTTGGAATTGATTAAATTTTCATTAGTGAATAATTAATGAATATTAAATATTTAGTTGGATTTAACTCAAATTTTAAAAATTCAGTTAAGAATAAAACCTCATAATTATTATTAGCTTCTGTCTATTCTAAGAATTCAATTCTTCACTTATTGTTAAAAGAAATAATGCAATAAATGACTACATATCGGTCTACTAAAATATACAAAGTATTTGACAAAAAAACTTGACTTTGGAAAAACTTTTATTTTCACAATCGTTCCTCACATATTTATATAACATTTAACTATTTAACATGTTACCTAATGATTGTAAACACTCGAAAAAAAGAAGTAAGGCTACAATAAATACTTTTAAGATGAAGGAGAAACGCGAATTTGTCCTTGACCCGAAATGGTTGAACTTGAGTTTTTCAAGTCATTTCCAGCTTTTCTTGACTATTCTAGAAACTCCTTCTGGCAATAATAAGCTATTCGCAGAAGATGACCAAGAAAAAAATAGAAAGGAGCTAGGTATAAAAAATTTTTTACACTCTTAACGGAGCTAGAGAAATCTTCGTCGCTAGAAACCACATCCGGAAAAAACTCGGTAATGAGTAACTCGCATATTTTCACTCGGGATGAAAGATGACATCACATCTTTTCAACCTTTTCACTTTGGAGGGACTACTGTCGGAACCGAAAAATAGCCCGAGGAGTGATATTTAGGAAACAACACAAGCAATATGCAGAAACATTTGTTTCTTTCCTTTTTTCTGTCAATTCCAACCAAGTTCATTCTAGAGATCAAAGTGTACTAACCCCTAATTTGTTCGGAGGTCGCCGGACAACCTTGAAAGCGACAATGATCCATCTGGTGGTCGGAATGTGCGGAGCCGTTTTTTTTCTTCTCGGACAGTAGCAGCCAGCCGTCTACGTCACGTGATAGAAATCGGCGTTCTCGTACATAAGCACAGACGACCTGTACAGCGAGGTTACAAGCACATCAGAACAGGTAGAGGCAGGTGGGAGAAAGTGGACGCAGGCATTGGAGGTCTTAGTAAGTCACTTTCACTCTTTCTATGTTTTCATTACAAAGAAGTTAGTTCGTAAGTTTTTAATAAATTAGTCTATAATTTAAATTTTATATTAGATTTAGTCGATGAATCAATATTTACTGAAGATTGAAGGTGACATTGAAACAAAAATGAGAGTGAACTCAGAAAGCCATAGACTATAGCTCTTCATCCAACCGTTTAAACATCTGAATGTTGATGATTCAGATAAAATGTACAAAACACATATAATATTTATTTCGAAATTTATACTGAAACCATTATCGTTTCATACACATTTTTGTGTTCAGTGGAATATGAAATACAAGATAAAGCATGAAAGAAAGTGCAATCACTTCTTCTTTCGAATTATGATTCATCTTCTTTATCGGAAATTTCTACGTTCATATCTCTTAATGAGCAATTATTGTTGAACTGGCCCAAGCTACTTTTTTCACTTAATGAGTCTGTTTACGGATCTAAATCTCGTGTCCGGTGATGCTGTTTATCTGAAATGAATCTTCATTAATTGGTTTGCATTGACAAGTTATGCGAGTTACAAAAATTTCAATTCGAAGTTCAATGATCAGTTGATAACTATTTAAAAGAATGAAAGTTTTAATGAGGTGAGGATTACTAAGAAAATAGACAGATTTCAAGACAGTTAAATGTAAGAGCGTTGTTCTTAATTCTCCACTTTGTAAAAAACGGAAACGGAAACGTAATTAATCGTGTTTGTTTAGTTCTAATCAATGAAAAAAATCATTTTTATTTTTAATCTTTACACCAATGATCAATTTATATTTTATTTGGAGAAAACATACTTAAAATTTAGAATCAAACTTATAAATAATATCGAATATATTCATATTTTAAGATCAGCTTTGAAATTTATCGAATTTGATGTTTTGAATCAGAAGAAGATTCAAAATATCAAACTCAATCGAATCAATTAATAGAAAAATTAATTTTAAAAATTGTTTACATGTCAAAATTTTAGAAACTATAAAAATTTACTGAAATTTAAAGCATTTATTTTTTACTAGTGTAGAATTTTTTAAGTTAAAACTTATAAAATAAATATCAAGGAAATGGTTAAAAATCAATCACTCGAATCAAAATTTGATCTACTTTAGAAATTTAGAACGCAAATAAATAAAATAATAATATTATTATGAGTTCAGATTTCGAACATTAAAATTGAAAATACAAAATGCACAAAAAAGTATGTTTAAATAAAAGAAAAAAGCATTTTAATGACCTGTTAAAATTTCTTTACATGCAGAGAGAAATAGCGATAGTAAAACTTTGGATGAACTGATGCGAAAATTCGGAGCAAACTCGTAACACTAGCTTCGTGTCGTAGTAGAGATGGAGTCAGTTGGTATCGCAACTAATGAAGCGCA
This sequence comes from Centruroides sculpturatus, assembly GCF_000671375.1. Classification (NCBI taxonomy): domain Eukaryota; kingdom Metazoa; phylum Arthropoda; class Arachnida; order Scorpiones; family Buthidae; genus Centruroides; species Centruroides sculpturatus. Next base: position 519,465 of record NW_019384408.1, on the reverse strand, counting down.
TCCGAACCGAGCACACCCTAACTTCTTTTTCAGAAAGAATGGCTAATTACTTTCAAAATACCGAAATACTTCTTCCAGTTAATGCCTTTTTTTTAAAATCCTATCCCGTACATTTTATTACTTAGTATTCTATTAAATGTTACAAAGTAGAATTAAAGAATACAGAGCAGTCATTAAAGTCAGTTATGCAATAAGAGTATATTAGATTTTATATCCTTCTCGGAACACTACTTTAGGCGGAAGTCAAATTACGCCTGACTCTTCAAATTTGGCAGTTTTTGATTTCAAAATTCCTTGCTCCAGTGAACCTTGTTGAGAACATCTTATTACGGAAGGTAGTAATCCCATATGAGTCTTAATAAGAAACGGTGTAATTTGGAGGGCAAGTCAGACAGTGAACTTGAACTAGTTCGCTCTTGAGAAGGAAAGAGAGAGTGAAATGCTGGAGGTTAACGAAGTCACGGACGAAACAGGTTTATTATTATATATTACACGTCAGGATAAGTAGCTCGAGGGCTTTTTCCCTGTGCCCACGTCTTGTGCCAGCAATTGTTCTCGGTATGCAGAGAAATAAAATATTAATTGCCGAAAATAATAATCAATTAAGCAGCATAAAATTGCATCTCGAAACGTAGTAATCCATCCTCAATTTTAACTGTTTACTAGTAAAGATAATTTGCCGAATCCAAATCGTTTAAATCACGAGGGAGGTTCTCTTAAAATGAAATCCTACCTTGATGGATGAGTTTTTGAGGGAGTAGTCATTAATTTCATATAAAATGAGCATAAACACAATATGTCTAAAGTGGAAATATTATCTCTTTTCATAGTGTGACAGACATCATGAACTTGAAAAAAATTGCTATTTTCCCTTTTCTGTTTATCTTTTTCTCGATAAAAGGTTTAACCGACAATATAATAAACTTCATTCGTTTTACAGCTAAAACATTTACTGAAGTTGTTAAGATAGAAGATTTCCTTAATTGAAAAACTCTTAACTGTATTAAATCTGTAGATAATAAAGTCTGACAAAAGACTAGCAGACGGGCGAGTCTCGATCCAAACTGCTTCTTAGTATTCATGTCATGAGTACGGATAAGATATGGGGCTGCGTTGGGTGTGTAGTGGGCCTCGGACTAAAGATGGTCGATGTCAAAGTTCAATGCACTTCAAAGTATAGCCGAAAGGGTAGGCATATAAGAGAAAGTGCTAAAGTTATCTTTCATTTCACTTTCAATTTTCTTTTGATATCACTTATAAATGTATAGTTGTATATTATTCATTCAATTTCGAATTTATTTTCGAGAGATTTCAAAATATCAATTAAAAATAAAATTTATTTTTTTATAGTTAAAATGGACCTTTGGCAATCTGCTGTAGTCATTTTGGTAAGTTTAACATATAATTTATAATTAAAGATATTAATTAGCAGATAAATTATAATTACATAAAAATTCCGTATAAAAATTATTAAGATTTATACACTGAAAGTATAGTAAAGTTTTGGTTAAAAATTCTATTATTGTTTTAGAATTACAACCATAACATAATTTATAGTACCGCAGTTTATCATATTCACGGTCGAGACAAAGAACGAAAAATACCAGTTCAAGTTCGTCTTTGACGTCACTAATTGTAATATCTGTACTTTTGCTCTCAATTAAAATTACGGAAGTTAATTAAGTCATTAATTTAATGAATAACATTTTCATTGATTTGAAAAAATGAACAATGATTGTAACCGTTAGTGACAAGTTGGTCGCAGCATTTCGGAGACATAACTAATAAGGAAAATTTTTATATTCACAGGCACTACTAGTTACGAGGCATGTTTCTTCCCAACTTATTACAAAGGCAGGTGAGTAAGAAAAGAAAATATTTATGAAATTATTTATAACGTGCTAAAGGAGAACTGTTTTCTATCAGCTCGAAAAGGAATGTTTTCCTGTGGGCCCTTACCTGTTCGTGAAGTCACGAAACACCCACGCGTAATATCTCATGATACATCTGCTCAGTCTCATCCGCGATGAACAATTTTAATACAATTGCTTACCTAATCCCACGATTTAAACTATTAGTAGCTATTCGAGTACGGATGTGCAGATAATGAGGATTATTTTCTTTAATTTCTTAATTCGATTTCTGTCTAAAAATCGCAAAGTTGTTTTGATCGAAAATTTTATACGTAAGGTCAAAAACACCTGGTTGATGAATCAGCGCAGTTACCTCCATCATCCGATGCAGGTGACTGTAGAAAATGTCCTTGGCAAGGCCGCACGAAATAACGTGACAGAAAATGTTCTTATACAGAAAAATTTTCTAATCATTTAGACATAGTAGTCAATACTTTATGCCAACAGTTGTCTGAGAGTCACTGGGAGGTCTCGGAAACCAGTTTTCTCAACATGTGGCACTGAGTTGACTAACATCTAAAAATAGATGAGATGAGTGGATAGAAAACGTTTAGTCCATCCTTTATATTTTTCTTTATTATAGTGGATAAAAAGATTGCGTGTGAGGCCGGATAGGTGAATCTATAGGAAACAGCCTCCAGATAGAAATTTTATCTTCTTAGCGTTTTTGTTACAGACTTTAAATAACAAAAGAGCGGTCAAAGCTCATCCTTTAATAAGCTTACAAAAATATTTCTCATATTCTTTTATTTGATTACACTTTATTTATATCCACAGAATGATAAAACAATGAATTATTTAGTTATTTTTAATCCGATTTTACAAATTTTATCTTGAATTGTGATTATTTTTAATGTAAAATTAGTTGCAATTCTGTTGTCTACAGTTACCAAGTAACCTTGCATTATTTAACTCGTTTTATATCTAATTTTAGTTTCTTTAATAATATTAATATTTATTTCGAGTGTTCATATGAAAAATTTATTTGATTTATGAATAATGTTTTAAATTATTAAACATTTTTCCGTAGGAGCGAAATCTAAAAATAGAAATTCAAGGGAGTATGTAAAAAAACAGGAAATTTATTTTAAAATTCAACAAATTAACCGTAATCATTTCCGTCAATGCAAATCTTAGAAAAATAAATATTTTTTAAAAATAAAAATTTTTACGCATCGAAATGAAAAAGTGGACTATTTAAAAGGATAAAATTTGTTTTGTGGATCGGTGTGTACTGTACATCGAATTTTATGACACAATTCTCGATTCAATTGTCTGAAGAGTGACTGGTTATATTTTTAGGTATCTAAGAAAAAATACCAGTGCTGGTGGCGACTGTCTACGAACTGACCGTTACGAATTTTCCACTTCTCTTTATCGGCTGTCCTGAATTTAAAAGCACTTTTATGTCTAATTTTCTCTTTTCATTCCTCCTTTTATGACTTTAACAATTGCAGTCGATCGCTCAATCGAATCCTCGTTAGTTGATTATTTTTTATGACCCAGTCATATTTTTCAGCGTTCTTCAATCACACAAGCTAAATATATAAACTTACTTCTATTGAAATATTCAAATTACAGTATCTGTACTTTATACATTAATCTTGGAAAGTTATAGTTCTAAGATAGCTAATTAAATAACCTCCTCATATTACTTTATTTTAATATATATATATATTTTTTTTTTAATTTAACTAGAGCACTTTTTAAGGTAAAATCAGAATTTTTCTTAGACTTAGATTGAACAATTCAGTACAGGTGCATTAAATTTGAAAATAATATTATTTTCAATTCAATAAAAATGTTTTTAATTTTAGATTGTTTTATTTTAAAGCAAGAATTAAAATATCAAAATAAAATCAATAACGATAAACAAATTTTAATTAAAAATAAACATCTTTAAAACTCAGTTAATTGAAAATTTTAAAAGAATTGTAATTTCAATGAAAATTCTTATATAAAATTATATTAGACAAATGACTTTTTAAAGTTCATCAACTGAAACAAGGTTAAAGTAGTTCAAAAGATTTTGCACCCATTTTCGCCTCCGTTGTTGTATTGTTCTTATAAAGGGACATATCATAGGTCAAAATTTACGACTTGCAAACTTCTGTAATCAAACAAAACTTTTTAGAAATGATCTCATTTAACTTCAAAATAGATTTTTACATAATAAACAGAATAACTTTGTGGCTTGAACTTCCTGCAGAGTGTCATTCCCACGTCTGTAGGGCGAATATACCTACTTTAACCCTCGACCTCCAAACTGAAACAATTGCTGTGGCGGTGGATTTCTCCTAATGGAAGAAAAGTCATCCTTCCACATTTCTGTTTGGACCTAACCAGGAAGTCATTCAAACACATTTCATTTAGCGTGACTTACTATCTCTTGGTGTTTTGTGTGATATTTTCTTCGCACGATGGTCCTGTGTTCACAGAACTTTCTTAATGGAACGACTTTTGATGCACATTTTTGATGGTATCCTACTAACTCTGATAACAAAAGTCGTAGCTTATAGTATTTATTGTGTACTTCTTTATCACACGAGAATAGTTGTTCGAAAAATTCTGTAGATAAGACATTTATCATACTATTTATCTTATTTTTTTATAATTTTTAAAAAGCCTTTTTAAACCTACTCTAATTTTACCCACATGGCAATTTGAGATGATCTAGATAAATCACATGTTAGAGTTTTGAGAATAAATGGGATGTCCACAATTTAAAAAAGAAAAATGTATTATTCTTGCCTTTAGAATGTGTTTGTCTAGTTTAAAATACTACGACATGTGTATTTCACATGTAACGTTAACTGATCGTTAATTGAAATTCAAGTAATGCAACTGTAAACTAATTAATGTAATTACATTTCAAAAGTTAATCGTTAAAAAAATATTTAATTAAGGTTATTTAATTAAGTTTTACTTTGGTATTTAAATTTATACGTTTAATTAGAATCAGAAATTTGTATACAATATAACTAATGTTTAACTATATTAATTTTAAATTTTATAGTTGCATTTAAATGTAAGACAAATTATGTTTTAAGGCACATTACATATTTTTATTGATCCTATTAGACTATTAATTTTTATGTAAAAAATTTAATAATCCGGAAAGATTTTCCATATATCTATTTTATTATTTTTTTTAGCAACTTTGTTGTGCTTTTGTAGTTCATTAATGAACTACAAATGCAAACATATTAGGAAGTGATATTAAATATTCCGAACAACTTCCCTTATTAAAATTTATAGTGGCTTCGTTACTGCAACTGTTATATTTGTATTACAGGACAAAGTACAATGTAACATTTTCTAATCACGTGTGAACAATAAGTACCTTATCACTATGTGTTTTAAAGACCCCATCTTCACAGGAGGTCTTTGAGAAACAAAGTACCTTTTACTATTTAAAATTGCTTTTTTTGTATTTAGATAATAAGAGAGAAATCTTTTACAAATAAGAATTAATCACTTTTTAAAGGTGAATGTATATCTTTTCCTTATTTCTATGATTACAAAGATACATGTCGAGTTCGTCCTTGCGCTTTCATTTTTCAGAGTTCACTTTCATCCGCAAGGTCGGCAGCAGATTTCGTCTCCTAGCAACTACAGGTCGCTGCACTTCTACTAGTGTCAGCGTCCTGACGCTGCCAGCAAAACAAACCGCCAAGCGTCTATATTACAAATCGTGATGAAAAAAACATGACTTCGTGTTTTGTCAGTTCTGCCTCCCGAATTATCAATTTGAACGAATTTATGTTTTTGCATTTTTATATCTCTAACTTCTTTTACAGATCCCGGCCTCATTACCGATGTCAGTATCGCTTGTAATAGTAATAATATATTAGTGACGATATCTACGGCTACTAACTTCAACGGGATGATTTACCCCAAAGGATTATCTAAGAATTCTACTTGTATGTCGGAATATAGCAATGCCGGTGCTAATGTCAGCTATATTTTACCCTTGAGATCTTGCAACACCATGAGCACTGATATGGTAAGAATTTTCACACACAATTACAGACACTCCCTTTCGTTCGTCCGAATCGTGTAATGCATTACCTGAAATTCCCACATTTAATCATCTGTGGATCGTATCGAATTTTAAGCGTACTGATTCAATCTAATTACTAGTTACAGTCGATTCTTTTTGGCCTAAATTTTTCAAGCAGGATGAAAATTATTTTCATTTCAGTTTCGGTCAAAACTGTTTGTCGAAACGATTATTAATTTGTATAATTTATACAACATAATAAAGCAAGTTAATTTCTTATTTTTGACGGAAAATTTAAATTAGAAGAGTAGAAAATAAGTAGAATCGATTAAATATTTTAATAAATCTGAAAAATATCAATAAGTTTCCAGTTCCTATTGACTAAAAGAGTTTAATTATTACAAAAATTGATAATTAAGATTTAAATGTAGGTTTTTATTGTTAATAATGTTGTTGTGTCTCTTCTTTTGACCCTTGATTATTTAATATTTCATAATCACGAACCAATCTTACCACTTTTCCTTTCTAGGATGACGGAGTAGAATACTTCAACACGGTCGTGATTCAACCCCATCGTAAACTGGTGACCAACCAAGGACGAGGTTACCATATTAGATGCAGGTATCAGACTAAAGAGAAGACCGTCACTTCTTCTTTCAATGTCAGGTAAGTTGTTCACGAGATCTTCATTCAATCAACATCCGGGTTTCACTGTCGAACGAACAAAGAAGCCATTAAGTATTTAGTGATAGCACTTTTTCATTCGGACATTGAACCCGGTTGGACTTCGAAGAAGGGTGGCTGACGGTCCACCCTTCTTCGAAAACTTGATGGATCGGTTTGGTAATAAGGTATATCTACGGGTACGATACACACTGAACCCATAACCCTACACTACTTTTAACTATATATCGTCGAGCTGTTTCTTTCCACTTCCTGTTCTTCCGCATCAATCATTTAAATATGCGAATCGGTTGACAGTTTATTTTCTACTTTATTAATGCAATAATAAGAATAAATCTGATCAATTAAACGATTCTTTCTCCCGAAGAAAATTTTTATTAATGATTTGCAAAATTATCCTTAACATCGACACGAATGAGGATATTATTAAAAAATAATATCCTTACTCGTTTCCATAAAAAATATCAAAACTGTTTATAAGGTTAATGACATTTTTCGTATTTTCCTTCTATATCTTATACTTTATAAATACCACTTTTTTAAAATTTAACTTGCAATTCATAAAATTTAGATATACTGTTTAAATATGCTAAATGTATTATAGTAATATAAGTTTTTATATCTTATTATAGACAATATATTTCACTCCTGTATGGATATATCAATATATAAATATTTCAATCGATATACATTATATTAAGATTTCATTTTATTGAGAAATAATTATATTATATTATATTATAATATATTGATATTCATAAGTGTGTATACTCACTTTCTCAAAAGTTATTATTAGGAATAGTTAAAATATATTTCTATACAAAAAAGACAACAGGGGCACAATAAAAAACAAAAGGAGATAGCTTTACCTCAGGGCCCCCACATATATAGCCTATATATTGCCTTCTTTTGAACAAATGAAATACGTAGAATGTTTATTTATTAATAAAGAAGGCAGTTTTAAAGATTTTATTTTTGTTTGTAAAAAATAACATCAATTCATAGGGATAGAAAGCACTAGGGAACCCTTGTTTTCTCCTTTCCGGGGAACGATTCCCAGCTCACGCTCTCCTCCATCCTGTATATATTAATATATACTTGTATTAATATGTAGGCCTATATAAGTATTCAGATTTTGTAAAGTCTTTCCGTATTTAAAGTTTTTGCATAGAAATAATTTTTAACTATTCCTTTTAATAACTCTTGAGAAAGTAAGTATACATACTTATGAATATCAATATAATTATTTATCAATATAATGAAATTGTTTTATGAAATAATATTATGAACTTATTTTTAATGTTCAAAATAATATAGTAATTTATTTTTAATAAATCATTATTGATCAGTCATTTAAGTATTTGCGTATGCGAGGCTTAATGCGCTTCTCAATTATAGATTTAATCTTTTATATTTTTAGGTTCAATCATTTATTTAAAAAAAAATGGCTTAAATACTACTACAATTGATAAAAAGAAAGAGAAAAAATCGTTTTTTTATGAAACGATTCTAAATTTCGGAAATCAATAGAGTTAAAAAAATTAAATAGGAATAATGTTAAAAAATTTGAAATGAGATCTAAATACGTGTCTTTTCTGAAATTACACATTATTATAGATACAGTGATAAAATAAGCATTTAATTATCTTGACAGGTAATTTTCTGTTAATTTGGCGTAAATTAGGGACATTCAGAATAGCTTTAAGGATATAAATCTTTTTGATTTGTTGGTCGAATAGCCATGTAATGTTTATGACATTCTTTGATTGTACTGAGTAATACCCCAATTTGAGCCTCATGATTTTTCTAGCGAATGGCATTTTCTATCTATTGATAAAAAAAGAACTATTTGAAATATTAGTTAGAAAATGTAATTATATTTAACCAGCTTTTATTGTTTACAAAATTGATAAAATATATTCAATAGTTCAAAACTATTTATAAAACGCACGTTATTCATATAACTTAATTATATTTGCTAAATTTTGTTTAATTAAACTAAAATAAAATTAATTGTAGAGTTTAATAAATTATAATAATCATTAAAATAGAAATTTTTAATTTGAAGATAATGTATTTTTATAAGAAAAGCATACGTAATATTTTAATTAATCAAATTAGTTTAAAAATATAAGAAATAAAATATTAAAATATAGCAAAACGCTAATTTAAGCCTTTAGCAATTGTCAAATTATAGATTAGTATGAAAATTATCGAATCTATAACACCTATAATGTACTTAAGCAACGTTTCTAACCGTTATTTCATTCTGGGCTAAATTGAAACAAAAAAAAGTTCTTAAATTCAAAGAAAAATTCCATGGTACAACACAATTGAATACATATGATCTTATACAAAACATTCAATTACATTATAATAGGCGAACTCTACATAATTTCCAAGTATTTTCTTTTAGTAAATCAAAATGACTAAAGAATCAAATTAATCAGAATTCTACGATAACTCATATATATTAATTTGGGCTATCGAACTCTAAAATGTATTTTAAATAATTGAACATTCATTTAAAAATTGGATTTTTTTTCCAGTATGATCGGTACCACACCTTTAGTAGCTACGGCGCCAATGCCTGTCTGTTCTATGAAAATCTATCTGGGAGATCCACAAAGAGGAATCGTAGCAGAAAACGTTCGAATTGGAGATCAATTAACTCTAGTTATAACTATCGATTTGCAAGGTGAGAATATAAATATATTTCGAGCGAACGTCTCTTAGAATTTAATTGGAATTTATATATCATATTTTTATTTTTATAATTATAAAGAAAAATAATATAAATTTTTATCTAATTATACGATAAGTAAAGTACTATTATTTATGGTTCACCGCTCAAACGTTTGAGATCGTCTCTGTTTTATTTTTTTAATGTTCATTTCTGACAATGAAGGAAGGATTATGCTTATGCTATTTAAATGCTGACGTGACTTTAATAATTTGAAAATGTTTTATATATTGGCTATGTTTTTCGAATCAACTATCTTCGACTTATAATCCAAATGTTTAAAGAGTTTCCTTCAGTTTTTTCGATCTTCGGAGTGTGAAGCAAAATGAAATTTTTGGGCAGGGAAGCGATGCTTTGAATAATTAATTTCCTGTGTCGATAATTATTTATAATTTATTTTGAAACGTAATTTCACACACATTGATCAAAAATTAGTAAAATGAAGTCATGGTAGATGTATCAGACTCTAAGATTTATCTTAAATTTATATATTTTTTATATTAAATAAGTGTAAATAACAATTTAATTGTCATTTTTAGACGTTTACGGGATGAAAGTGACCAACTGTATTGTCAGAGATGGAATGAACTGGGGTGAACAGCCTCTGATTAATAACGAAGGGTGAGATTCTTCTTATAATATTCCAATTGTTAATCAAGTTTATTGAACCAACCGCTAATTAACTTAATACTACTTTTAATCATCGTATTCATTACTGTAACTATGCTTTGTTATTCATATAATCTGAAGTAATCTGATGATAATTTAATGATCGCCTTTGAGGATTAAGCCTAATTGTATAACTTATTCTATAAAGAGGAATTTTATGATAATGCTAATCACTTATATTTTAATAGGTGTCCAGTAGATGAGGATATTATGGGTGCATTTAATTACACTCTTAATATAACAACAGCATCAGTTGGATTTCCAGCTCATAAATTTCCGTATACTTCTTCAGTTTACTATCAATGCAACGTCAAACTTTGCCTGAAGCAAACCGGCGGATGCGATGATGTGGTTAGCATTTTTCAATTTTTCTTATTAACCATGATTCAAAAAATTTGTATAGTCGAGTTCTTTTCACGTAGGAGAAAATGACTAAAAATTTTATTAAATTTTATTTTTAGTTATGCTTGAATAATTTTCTCATTTATTAACAATTTATGTTATTTTATTTTTAAGCCTCCTGATTGTAGTCAATCGGCGGGAGGAAATAAAATAAGAAAAAGAAGAAATTCCGATTTCAAAAGAACTGTAACTGATATCAGTCGCTATGAAGATGATGTTAAAGATTTAACAGTTGAAGTTTATTCGGGTCTTTATGTCAACGAAGTAGAGGACGTTGACGATAAAAATGGTAATTTTTAATTTAATCTTTATTTTTTTAAATACTTAAGTTAAACAATTTCTTGAAAATCTCCATATATAATAAAATAAATTAAGAAATTTTGAGAATTTCTTAAATTGTATAATTTATAATAATTATAATGAAAATCATTACACTTTCAGATATAAAAACCGAAGCACAACCGACTTTCATCGAAGATGAGTTCTGTGTCTCCACAAGGAAATTTGCAATAGGAATCGCAATAGCTGGAGTTCTCTTAATGTTGGCTATTATGCTACTTGTTGCTTGTCTGTTAAGACGAAGAAGACGAAGGAAAGACGTCAGTTCTTCTGGCAGTTCCATTTATTCTGGCCCTTATTCCAACCATGCCTACACTCGAGACTAGCCTTAATCCTGGAATTCCATTCGAATGCTATTGTGAACTTCTCTTCCCTTTCTTCAGTGCCATCTGCCTTGAGAATGTCTGTAATCTCGGATTAAAACAAAGATGGCCTTAATTCTATTTATTTTCGGTAGATGTGGTGCCAAAATGGCGTTTTCTTCCTAGAAGAGAGAATATAGAATATTTTTTTAAGAAACTTTTTTCAGGAAAAATTTTCATTTTAGATTTGGAAGCCGATCTCAAATTTAAATTCAGCTGACTTGTTACAACCTATGAATACGACATCATGTAAAAAATCTGACATAGATCAGATGCTACTCCTTTTGGAATCTCAAGGATTAAACTTTGGGTGAAAGGTTCATCTGGTGATGGAAGGTAAATTTTTATAAGCCTTTGGAATCAATGGTCATCAGGCATCTGTTTGCAACATTGATTCCTTGGCTTTACAGATTTCTCTCGAAAAAATATCAGGTCTGTATCCATGGTTGCCATTTTTTGTGTTAAATTTTAAAATTTTGGTTTATACAATGTCGCGATTAGTTCCGATTAGAAACATTGTATTCCTAAACGTTTTTTTGTTTTATGTATCAATATTATCGCGCCAGTAAACGATACTCTAAATTTAGGCGTCTTCAATATTATCTGATTAGGACGTAAGCCAAAAATTTAGTCGTTTTTATAAAATATCAGATATAAATTCTTATAAAACAAAATTACGAAATTCTGGTGAGGTGTTACAGAATTGCTGATGACTGTTGACATCTCACCTTAATTGTACATACTGTATCATGTGTGTGTATCACGTGATGTCCATGTTTATTACAACATTCCCTGTAAGGCAGCTAAGGTGATGGTTAGGGTCATATGTATATATATACATATATATCAGCAGTATGTGTCGGTGTTTTAGGGGAATTGAAACGTTGATTGCATCATTGGCGATCCAAATCGATTCGTGTCGACTTTGCTTGCCAAATGCAATAAAAGATTTTGGTGCAATGTCATCATCGTTATCCGGCCAAATTCTTAAAAATTATATTTTTTATTGTTAAGATCATATTTTATTTTGACTTTTGTAAATTTTATTTTCCTTTGTAACTCAGTCAGAGAAATAAACATTATTTTCAATTCAAGTATTCAAAGTTTTTAACTCTGTTATTGATAAAGAAAATTATTTTCATTAAGGAAAGGGTCTTTGATCTTCTTCTAAGTCCTCATTGACGTGCTTTAATAAATCATTTTAGATTGTTAGAGGTGTGTTACATCTTTATAATAAAGAGAATATATTGATGAGTTCAAGAACTCATCAATGGCCCAGTAGCCTGATTAACGAATTCATGCGCTATTAACTGTGTCTCTCGTTATCGACGCATCATTACCCATAGGCGTTTGGGTGACCTTTTAAAAAAAGTTAGTCCATCATTTAAGTTAGAAAGTCATTGCTATCCATAGTTGTCAGTCAAAGAATGAAGAACAATCTGTAAAGGAATTGCTTTTTCATCAAATGAGTGGCCTCAAATTAAAGAAGAAAATAAACTTCTCGATTGAAATAAATGTTTTTCCATTAATTTTACAGGAATTGTTTCTTGTTTATTATAATACTATTTTTTCATTTAAAATTAAACAACATAAATCAAAAAATGAAATAATTTATTTCATTTTTAATTTATATCATTTCTTGCTATTGTTCGAGTTTTTATTTTATTTCATAAATAAAATCGAGTTAAAAATATGCAGTCAAAGCAAAAGACACAACTGTCATGGAAATTATTTCTATTGACATTTATTGATCTATTTTTCGCTTAGATGAATGAAAACTCAACATAAAAGTCAATTTTTTCCATTTTAAAAAGTAAAAGCACCTAATTATCATTAATGTGCATATATCTAAAAACAAATTTTGTCGAAATTATTGCTGTTTTGATAAAAAATGTGATTTAAATGATTTATAGACTTTTCTGAAAATAATTTAAAATTTTAACTTGAATTTGAATATACTGTACTTTAATAATAATAATTAGGTTATTGTTTTAAGAAATTTTTAATTAAAACATGTAAGTTGTAATAGCGACAGCAAGGAATTCAGGGCTCAAACTTACAAATTTAATGAAATCATTATAAAATCGTTTATAAAGCTGATAATTTCGTTGATTTTGAGGACGAATTCTGAACCAATTCGAATATAATACTGTTTACAGATGAAAAATAGAATGGTAAATTATGATAGTTTTGACCTTTAACAAAAAGTCAAAGACGACGGGGTGCAAAACTAATGATGTTTACCAAAGAAACTTACTCGTTTTGCTTTCGAATCGTCTTGGTTTCCTTTTTAACTTCACGCTAAGTTAAAATCATCGAAGCAAAGAAATTACTTGGGAATTACTGCTTGTTTGATAAATCAAAAAATGTACAAGCATATGTTTTTGTTTCGCTGGTTTTTCGTAACAATTTTCCGATGAATGCATTTCCTGGTTTGTTGTATTAATCAACGATTGATACGATTTTGTTTCTAATAATAACAAATGCTCATTTAAATCCATAGCTTAACCAGATACAGTTCTTTTTATTCTACAGATAATAGATTAGCAATCATTTACTTTCGATTCTTTTCAATCGTCCAATGATAATGATTATAATTAGAGAGCAAGAAGTTAAGAATTTCTTTTCGTTTTTTTACATATGAACACGCCATGGAACATTATTAAATTCTGATCATAAAAATTTAAATATTAGTAATACCAAATGAAAAAATATATTATAATAAGTGCTTATTATATAACTTTTTAAATATCTAAACATTTTATACGCAGAATATTATTTATTAAAACTTTTTAACTTATTTAAAATGGAATAAATGAACGTTAAATTGTTAGAAATAACTTTTTATGATGTTTGTAAATTATTCAAACTACCTCATATCTAGATATTTTGATTAATAAACACTGATAGAGTATTTAAAAAATTCCAAGCAATTTATTGTATAGTAGTAAAATGCGAGGAAAACCAGAGTTAAAATGGTTTTTTGAGTTCACTAAACTTATATTTTAAAATTAAATATCGTTCCAGTGACCAGCTGAACCAGTTCATAAGCATTAAGTATATTAAAAAGTTCACGGTAAATTTATGAAAATAAATGGATGTGACTAATATATGACGATCATAGAAAAGGTCACCAATTGAACCATAAATAATAAATCACAGGTGAAAAAGTGTAGCAAATTCTCTTTCAGAATAGACAGAAAAACAAGTTTTTTGTTTTCACTTTTTTTTGACAACTTGATTGCTAATTCGGTAAATTCAAAGAAGAGAAATGATGAATAAATATGGTGGGAATCATTCGTACTTTCATTACGAGTATAATCTGCTTTGCCTAAATTGTTGTCTTTCATAAAATCTATTTTGTTTTTTATTTTTTAAAATTTTTACTTCTAACGTAATCATCTTGAAATAGATGATGGATGACAATTTTCTACATACAAAAATTTTTAAATTAAAATTCCCATATAGATAAATTTTATAACTAGTCTAAAATGTTTCATACTAAAGTCTATAGGGTTATATAATACATTTATATGTAAAATGATAGTTATCTAAAATCGCGGATCTATTCAGTTGAAAATAGTTTGAAAATAAGAAAAATGAAACTTTTTTTTCTATATGACAAAATATAAATATAAATACTATTGGCATAATCTACTTAAAAAGATGCGACATCCATAAAAGCTTACTTTAATAGGCCAACTTGTCGAATAACAATTGCGTGACGATTCGTGATGCGTGAAGTGACTCACGCGTTACCTATGTAAAAACAAAAACATAGCAGCTGTCATCCTAAACATGGTTATCTTCGGTGTTCTATTGTTAAATAGCTTTTTGTTTAAAGGAATGATTTCTTTTTTGACCATTACATGCGGTGTGGCTTGTTAAATCGTGATGACAATGACCCCTGGCCCTCTGGCCTTCTGAACAACAGCATCCTCTGAGCATTTTGCGTTTGAAAAATAATAGTAACGTGGCAAGTTCTAAAAAATTTAAAAAAAAAAAATCAAGTGTGAAAATAATAGCCTTGAATTCAAGTTAGCAATTACAAGGCTGAGATTATCTCGGTTTATCTCAAGAAGCAAACCAAAAAATTCGGCATACTGACTGATTTAATGGGCGATGTTATCACTATCTGGATGAAAACTGAAAACTTGGCTCCCTTCAACAAATGGTGGTGAAAAAGGGTAACCCTTATTTTGTATGCGAGAGAAACTACAATTGATAGGTAGAAAGAATCTCTCTCTCTCTGTCTTTTTTCATTACTTTAATACGTGGTTTGATGTAGTAGATTACAGTTTCGGAGAATTCTAAACCTTCAAGTTAAAATCAAATTAAGTAACATAATTATTATAATGTACAAATTTTAATTTATATCTGTATATAATTATTTTTCTTACGGAATTAAGTATAAATTCTTTGTTTATAACTTTAATTTTTTGAAAATATTTGATTCAAAAGTTCGAAAACAGTTGATTTTTCCGATAATTTTTTTTTTAAATTGCAAATTTAAAAATATAGAAATGCTGAATATTTGATTTGGAAGAAATGATAATAAATAAGGAATAAATGTATTCTTGTAAATTTTAGAAAGAATAATAGATTATTATATAAGTGCAATAACTATTATGATTTATATGTTACACATAATTAAGAAAGCTATATTGAAACTTTACATTTAAGTATCTCTTATAGTTTATATTTGTAGATTAATACAGGATATTTCGAGATATTTTAAAAAACTTTTATACTGCCATAATAGTATGCACATTGTTTTACGAATTTATGTCTTTTCAAATATTCAATTTGTTTTTATTTTACTTTCAAACCCATATCAGTGACAATGAATGCGCGAGAACGAGTTTTTGTGGTAACACACAAGATAAAAGACACGAAGAACAATAAAACTTGAGAAAAGTTTAGGAGAAAGTATTAAACAAATCTTACCGAAACTATTCGTGAATTAGTAAACAAATTTCTGAGGACTGGACCTGTTCTTGATATCACCTGATCGTCTGGAATACCAGATTTAACAACACTGAATTTTTACCTAACAATTCATTAAGTCTGAGGTATATCGCAGAAATATTAGAGATATTGCTGATCTTCGAAATTGTTTTACTGTAGCAGGTGGTATAACTAAGATTTTGCTCTAAGATTGATCTGGGAGGATGATGTAAAAATCAGAACAAAGAAAAATTAAGCGTATCATAAAGTACCGTTTATTTATACACAATACTTTTTATTTTTTTTAAAAAAATTATATATTTATTTTTTAATAAACTTTTTAAATTTAATTAAATTCTATTCCTAAAGCTTTTTAGGGAACCGACACCCACATCATTCCCCATATCCCCGCCATAGACGTAGCTATTTAAAAGATAATGCTTAAAATGCTTGAACGTATGCTTCGCAAAACAGCTAATCGTTTTCAGTTCTCTAGATATACTGATGGTAACCACCTAAAAACTAGTCATTAGATTAAGCCCATATAGTATGTATTTTGTTTAAATGCATACTTCTTTTGTCTCCGCTTTTTCCCAGGTTTATATGTGATAAGCGTTTTCACCTTTAATCTGTCTTCTCCACTTCTCTCTGTTCAGGGTGTTCTCTCTCCTCCATCCCATCTCTCCTAAATGCACACTATTGATATATAGTGCTAATTTAATGACTATCAAAATAACCATTTTTAAAACACCCTGTAAACCTTAGAGTTATTTCCTAAATACATTTTTAAAAATAATANAATCGAAACAAATTATGATACAATAGAAAATATTTTAACAGACTCTCCTTAACAGATTCAATAGAATAACCGATCTCTATAGATTCTGGAGATAGCGACAAGATGTCTGAGAAGACAGACAAATATGATATTGATGATATATCAACAAACAAAAACAATCTTTCTGCTAATCGATATCAACATGGTATTTGCCGGAAAATAATATTAGGAATTATAGATGTTACAAAATGAAACTATTTTATGTACTTGTAATGGATAAATAATATATATGTTTTTTTTTTAAATTAATGATTTAATGCATTATATATAGGTTTTAATGATGTTTTGTTTTTGATTTTCGACTAAACGTTCAGCCTAAATGAGAGATGAGGAATGAAGCTTTAATCCATTAAAAATCGTGAAAATGCGGATCGATTAGAATCAGGATATTTCTTGGTGAAGAAAAAAAACTCTAAATGTACTTCCATTCCGTTGAGTAATAAAGTTATGTGAAAAATAAAATTCTATTCGTCAAATTAACAATCCTAAAAATAAAGTTATTTCAACTGGAAATTGGCTCTAATAATAATAATTAAACTTAAATATTGTAAAGATGCAATATTTATTATGTTAAAAACAATATTTATGATTTCTGTATATTTTATTTTAAGAGAAGCAGAGATAAATTATATAATAGTTATAATTAGATTATAATTTTAGAATAACAAATCAATAGTAGACTAATTGCGTTAAAAATGCATCTAATATACAAGTTTTTTAAATAGTTATTTAAACAAAAAATATGAAGTTGAGAAGATTTAGAAGTTAAAGTGTCATAGAAGTTATTTTTATATAGTTTTATTTATGTAATAAGGATTCTCCTCATCGTTGAATCTGCAAATAAGATCATAAAAATCATCCATGGAATAAGAACATAATTACAATAAAATCTTATTATACGAATGTTTTTTTTTTTAAAAATAAAAATTTTTACGCATCGAAATNATTTATAAAACAATATTTTAAATTAAATGTATGAAGATTTTATAAGAAATTTTTGTGAATTTTTTTATATTTTACTTATATAAAAGTCCTTCCTTATTTTACTTATATGATCTTTTTTTGTGTTACAAAGAGCTTAGACTATAAAATCCATAATCAATTTTTTAAAAGCTGTTTAAAACTATATATTTAAATGTTTTAAAACAATAATTATGTTTTTATACAAATCAATTAAGAATAAATTGCCATTTTTAAAGGAGTAATTGTAGCATAATAGATGCAATGCATATTCTGAGAAAAATAATATTAGAAAGATAACACTTTACTATTTCATTTTTTTCTTTGTCTTAAAATTTAATGAGTATGAAATAAAGAAAAATTAAGTACATATATATCACTGTATTTATTCAGTAATAGTTTAAAAAGTAGTCTAATAGTAATTATTTCTCTTCAAAGATGGCAGCAGAGTAGTCGCTAGGCGACAGGAAAAAAATTTTATAGTTACCTATCATTTATTTTTTGTTAAAATTTATTTATATTTTCATATTTATTTAATTTTCAAAAGTTACTCTAATTATATAAAGCATTAATATATTTTTCATTATTCAAAGTTTTAAATAAAATAAAATATATCACTAAAATCGAATACGAGATGGCGCTAGAAATCTTACTTGGTACACGTTCTTTTTTAATTGGCTTTTTTACATCACGTGAGGATAACCATTTGACATATAAAGCGCCTCGCGTGGTAGTATAGATAATTAAAAACAATACTAATTAAGATTCGAATTTAATTTACAAATTTATATGCAAATATTTCTAAAAATAATTCAAAATATTGTATTCTTATCTACGTGCTCGTACTATTCTTTCATCAAAACTCCTTCGGGCTAAACCTACCGAAATGTAGAAAGTGCTTTCGGATGCAGATTAAAAAATATATATACATTTTCAATTTACATCTAAATAATTAGACAAAAGAAACAAAAATAATTCAAAATATTGTCATCTTATCTACGTGCTCGTACTATTCTTTCATCAAAACTCCTTCGGGCTAAACCTACCGAAATGTAGAAAGTGCTTTCGCTGTAATTATATAGCAAGTGGTAATAGAATAGTCTAATTATAACTTTGTGCAACAATGGTTTCACTCTTAATATTATTTTCTATAATGTTTAGTTGGGAAGTTCGAAGACTTCAAACGTATTTTTAATAAAACAATTAAAAGTAATATAGTGGAATAGTTTAAGAATGACATATCACACATCTCTAGATTGTAAACTATTCTATGGACATAAGAGAAAAAATATAACAAAATAAATTATAATTCAGGTTATATTCACGTATAGCACAAAATCCGTAACAATAAACAAAAATTCAAGTTTCGTATTTTATTGAAAGGCTAATATTTATAAGTTGATGTATAGTAATATAAAGGAAATGGCAACTGAAATGCCATTAAGAATAAACCGAACGGATCAAAAAACGTTGTAAAATTTACTTTCGGTGAGAAGAACGACCCTCAAATGAGTTCAAGGACGAATTTTTGTTTTTGTTTTCTCGATTACCTTCAATCATCAACACGAAAGTTTGAAGTTGTCAAAGCTTGAAGTTACAGTCTTTAAGGGTTAAACAAGTTTTTATAAAGGAAAAAATAAATGATTGTTAAAGGTGATGAAATCGAATATCCTGAAGAGTATACCTTAATTTTACATTCTCTTTTGCGATTCTTCAAAGTTGTCATCAATAATGATGCAAGTTTTTATCTGTAATAAATAAACCAAAATTTGATGTTAATATCCACCAAACCCTTCTGAAGAAAAGAGAAAATATATGACTTTTATGTGAAAAAATAATATTTTTTTTATATAAAAGTAGATTCAAAAAAGTAATGAGCTATTGTTGATTCTAAAATTTTCCTTTCGAAATCTACAGTAACGAGATTTTACTTGCAAAAATGTTTTTTCCTCTTCATTTTTTATCAAGAAGATAGTCAGTTCTCCATTTTATGGCACTAAAAGAGATCTAATACTTGGATTATTTAATCTTTAAAAGTGTTTTTAACATTCAAAATAAAGAAAATTTAAACAACAACAACAACAAAAAAAGTCACTAAAAATATTTATTTGTGCATAACATGTATAAAAAATTATTTATGTAATTGTTATTTCATCAAATGAAAAATATGAAATTTACAGAGTATTTTCTGACTACTAATATCAAAAATAGTAAGCTATAGCATTTTACATTTCCTAAATGATAAAACATGTTTCATGTGTGATTTCTTTAAAATAATAAAACAGCTATTATTTCTACATATACTATATACTCCGTGTATATATGGATGTACTATACAAGTACTGTATATGTAAGTTATAGATATTTTTACACTTTTACAGACTAATTACAAATAAGTCAATATATTAATGTTAAGTATATGTATTTCAATAAATTACGATGTTTCTCTTATGTACAAAAATAAAATGTTTTAAAGAGAATTTTGAATGAAAGAATGAATGATTTAAAAATTTCATTTTAATTGCAATGACAAATAAAAATAAAGAAAGAATGTTTAACTTTCTTGTATTTATTAAGAAAAAGATGATATTAACTTACGAATTCTAATATTTTTACATGTAGTCGACGAAATCGAAACAAATTATGATACAATAGAAAATATTTTAACAGACTCTCCTTAACAGATTCAATAGAATAACCGATCTCTATAGATTCTGGAGATAGCGACAAGATGTCTGAGAAGACAGACAAATATGATATTGATGATATATCAACAAACAAAAACAATCTTTCTGCTAATCGATATCAACATGGTATTTGCCGGAAAATAATATTAGGAATTATAGATGTTACAAAATGAAACTATTTTATGTACTTGTAATGGATAAATAATATATATGTTTTTTTTAAAATTAATGATTTAATGCATTATATATAGGTTTTAATGATGTTTTGTTTTTGATTTTCGACTAAACATTCAACAGCTGGTCTCTATCATCTCGTTTAAAAAACTTTTACGACCGATATTCTGTTGTATTACAGGTAAAGATTTCTTTTTTTTAAATCAATCAGAATTATATGTTAGATACTAACAGATAATATAGAATTTGTAATACATCTACTACAATTTTTCACATAGTTTAAAAAGTTAAGAAAAACAGAATATTAATTATAATCATGAAAGAATATTTTCACAGAAGCATATATTCAAGTTTATTCATTTATATATCAAAATTATTAGATAAGATTCTATATTCTGTATATATACATAGGTATATATTATATTTTATACGTGTTTGTCTGAAATATTCAATTTTTTAAGATTTTTTAAATGTGATTTCACTTTTTCTCTTACTTTTATTGTAAAGAATTAATAGCCTGTTAACGTTACAAAAATAAAAGAAAATTTATTTTTGATGTTAGATTTTTAATGTAGCCAGATTGTGTCTGTTTTTTCGATTACTTATTCAAGTAATCTTACTACCCTTTGACTATTTAACTGCACTGAGAATTTTGTAAAATCCTTATAACTAACTTTATTTCTTTCTCATTTTTCGGAAATTTAATCTTAAAATCATAAATCTAACGAGCAATTATTTTATTGTGATATTGTCACAATGCCGGGCTGCAATTTTTAATCACATTTTTAAATTAATTTAATTTAGAATATATATTACCCATCTTCAAATTAGTAGTGTCTTGTCCTTGTATTTCATACTTTTCTTTTAGCAATCGAGTCGTGCCGGTCATCTATCTAACTCCTTTCAGGGAAAGTTTTGAATTGAAATAACGTGACTTTCGATTTATATTGGAAGTTCGCATATAGTTAATCGGGGCCTTCTGCCCTTAAGCTTTCCATATCTATCTCAGATTCCATCTACCTAACTCCATTCTCGAGATTAAGTAAGGACAGACGACAATAGGAATTTATAGGTTTACAATTTTTTCAAATTACAGCCCAATTAGATTTTGAATATTGACTCTTACGATTTCATTTAATGATTTTCCAGTCATTATTCACTCATGCAGAAATAATATATGTAATCAAAATGAATAAAAATAATATTAAATTGTAAAATCTTTGAATGTTCTAAGAAGAAACAAAATCTTATTTAACGGTACTGAATTAACCTCAATTAAATTAATACCAATAATGGAAAAATAATCAATATCGATGATCTCTTGCTTGATAAAGAGATTGCTCAGAAAAATAGATATTAAGTCTGTGAAGTTGGCTCCCCTAATTGCAATTTTTTGAAAGTAATTGATGCCATTCGTTTACCCATCGTTTGCTCACGTTTGTCCAACAAAAAGTTTCGTTTGCCCGCCCTTCAAAAAAAAGTTGTAGCCCATCCAAATTTTGGGCAGTTTTACATAACAGCACTCCCAATTGCATCCTTTTTCCAAAAATATTTGTGTTGTTTGTTCATTTACACTATAAGAAAAATGTACGAAAAAGTTTTCTGTTACATAAACCGTTTGCAGAAAAACATTTATCTATGTTTTATAGACTATACAAAGGCGTTTGATAATGTGAAACATGATTACCTTATTACATGTTTATTAGAAAACGGTATGGATGGAAAGGATGTCAGATTACTTACCAATTTATACTGGAAACAGAGTGCTGCAATAAGGATTGGCAAAGAATTTTCACAAAGCTTCCCAATACAAAAAAGAGTAAGGAAGGGTTATGTGCTGTCTCCGATTTTGTCCAATCTTTATACAGAAAGAATTTTCAATCAGGTCAAAGATCTAAAAGGAGTAAACATAGGGGGCAAGAATTTCAATAATCTAAGGTATGCTGATGACACTGTGCTATTAGCAGAAAATGAATGGGATCTATTGATGCTGATAGAGGAAATATCAAAATTGAGCAATCAATTCGGACTAACACTAAACTGCAAAAAGACCAAAACTATGGTCAGTTCCAATGAGAAAGAAACTCGAAAAGTAAATATTAAAATCGGAAACAGTAAACTGGAGCAGGTAAAAAGTTATGTCTATCTGGGACATATCATTACAGATGATGGAAGGAATAATATGAAAATTGGAAGAAGGATTGGAATTGCAAGGACTGCGTTTACAAACATGAAACAAGTGTTGATTGACATCAAGCGAGATTAGTATACAGACAAGAACTAGATTGGAAAAATGTTATGTTTGTTCGACCCTACTTTACGGAGCAGAGAGTTAGACAATGAATGCAAATACTGAAAAGAAATTAAAGGTATTTTGAAATGTGGATGATTCGAATAATGCTGAGCGTTCCTTGGAGGGCAAGAAAAACAAATGAAGATATCTTGGCAACTGCAAATCAGCAAGGAACCTTACTAGAAGTAGTAAGGAAAAGAAAAGTGACTGGGGTATGTACTGCGACACCAAAGCCTACAAAAAGTATTACTGGAGGGAATGATTGAAGGGCAAAGAGGCAGGGGTAGGCCAAGAATGAACTGGTTCAACAACATCAGGAATTGGACATACTTAATGTACGAAGAGTGCTCAAGAGAAGCACAAGATAGATCATTGTGGCGTGAAATGGTCTTCAACTTCCTGACAGGAGAAGACACCTAAAGAAGAAAGCGTTTGCTAGGACTTAAGCTACAACCATTGAAATGCAAGCGAGTGTATTTTTCGCGATAACTTTAAGTGAGTAAACTAGAGAATAAGTCATTTGTGACCTTTCACTTTTCTTTTTAGCTTTTTTTTTAAATGATTATGTCATAGCCTGGGAACTTGTGCTTTTGTTTGGTAAGAAAAGAAAATGTATTCACAATTCTGGGTTGCAATTTTTAATTTATTTAATTTAAAATACATTCTCTCAATTTTAGTAGCGCCTTGCTCCTGTACAGCATACTTTTCGTGATAACAGTAGAGTTAGGCTGGCCATCTATCTAACTCTCCATTCGAGAAAATTTTTGAGTTAAAGTAAGGTGTCTATCGGTTTAAACCGAAAGTTTATATATACAGTAGTTAATCGGGCTTCCTATCCCCATGCTATCCATATCTAGTCTCGACATTCATGTATCTAACTTTGTTCTCGAGAATTTATAGGGCTGCAATTTCAAAATTTCTGCTCAGTTTACTGACAAAAGCAATTCAGCAACATACGGAGTACCTTGACCGAACGCACATTTCTTGTAAAGCTGTATTAGGAAAACAGCGGTAATGTTGCGATTACATTAAATTATCGAATTCTAGAATGATCACTCTATTCCAGAAAACTGGGCATCTGGGAATTCAACTCAGTAGAGAATGCAAACCTATCATTTTGCAAGTGTTGAAGATGTTATCACGGTTGTTGAACAAACAATGAAAAATATTGCAGGCTCTAATAATGCACGTGCAGTGCAAAGCAGTTGGCTTTATCTTATAATATGGAAAGTATTGAGAAAGTTGATGCATTGTTATTGGAAGAAGACCATCCACAGCAAACAGTTGCCACCGACATGGAAACCCGATTGATCTTTGTATTAAACTTCTTTGCAAAAATGAAAATGGTTATGTGGAAAATCCTGTGAAGCAATGAGGCACATTTTTACCTCAGTGGAACAGTAAGTATCTTTAACTGTCGCATTTGAGCTATGGGAAACCCTAATTTTTCAAACAGATTCCAATGTACTTGCCTAAAGTTACAATTTTGTATGATTTACAGCTAAATTTATCCTTAGACCATTCTTCTACGAAGTGTCTTTTCTTTAGTCCTAATGGGTCCGGGACAATATATGTGACATCTCAAAGATATCGAAAGATGCTCAACGCCTCTTTTGCCGTACCTGATTGCAACAGTGACAAATCCTTGAATCAACTACTTTCATGCAAGATGAAGCATCTCCACATATCGCAGTTATATAGCTTACAGTAGTTTTTGGCGACGTTTCATTTATAACAGCGTGATTCCTACAGTTTGGCCACCTCATTCTCGGGATCGTAATTCATGTTATTTTTGGTTCCGTAGGCATTCTTAGCGTAGTTTATCGAGAATATATTACAAATTTGTCAGGCTTGAATGAGAAACAGTGTATTACTGTCTTTGAGAAGCATTACAGAGGATCAATTATGGTCTGTCGTTGAGCATACTGTTCATCACCTTCAGATTTTGCATTTTTACGGACCTTATTGAACAGTATTTTCTGTATCTCTAAGATTTCTATATAACATATTGAGTGTCTTTGAATTTGTGTCATTGTAAGCAATAACCAAATAAAATGTTTATTGCTTACAATGTCAAAAATGCGATGTTGGTGAGTTTGGTATTCATTTTTTACGAATGCTCTGAAATGTAACCATATCAAAGTTAGTTGCATTTGGACTGCTATCACTCTAGTCAGCGTTGAATAGTGGTATTTTAAATACGATCACCTGGTATACTGTATTGTCCTTTTGTATAAGTGGTTCTTAACCTTTTCCAGACCGCATCCTTTTCATAAAAATGAAAATTTTTTGTAAATTACCTCTGAACGTCTATAAATTGAAATTAATTAAAAAATGTAGTAAAATGGTTTTCAGAAACAAAATAATTTAATTTACAAAAAAACTGAAAATTTGTTAACTTAAAATTACATTTGGCAGCGATTACAAATTTTTTCGCGTACAACAAAAGTTCTTTGTCTAACCCAGACGTACGCTTATCCAGGAAACACTGTTCTCTTTATCTATCTACATGTTTAATTAGATATTTAATTAGATAGAAGTGTATAAATTTGTTTGGAAGAATAGAGAAAAGATATAGATATTCCTCTATTCTTCTAAACAAATTTCTACACTTACACACTTCTCCCTAAAGCAATCTCTGAACAAAAATGTACTTACAGTTTATGGAAGTTTTATATATTTGTTTAGAATGTTGTCTAATCCTGGCGTTTTTAAATACATTATTGAATTTGTAAAACTTCCATAAACTGTAAGTACATTTTTGTTAATCTATTTTAATAATATGTTGTCAGGAAAGAAAATAAATATAGGAAATAAATAAAATAAAATAGAAATTTCTTAATCTTGAAAAAAAAATAAACATTAATTTACAATTAATTTATTTCCGTTTTTCTTTTCTTAATAATAATTATTACAATAATCACATCTATTAATTACAATTTGACTTTTATATATTCTCATACCCTAGTAATTTGGATTGTCTTATTAAGTTCTATCTTATATTTAACAATTAATGCTTACAAATATTTTTCGATTACAATTACTTCCTTTGATTTTTGAATTGTTTATCTTGTGCTTGTTGAATTCATCTTTTGTAATTTGGCTACATCATTATGTTTGAAGTTAATGTTTATCTAATTTTATATGGATTTATTCTATTATCTTTGACAGAAGACATGGCTTTGTATAGCAATTATTATTAAATAAATTTTAGTTTCTATTGAATTGTATTTTTATCAATTATACAATTTGTTAACCACAAGTAAAAATAGAAGCTATTCAAATTATTAGTTTTAAGTTTAAACTAATTGAAAAAAAATTAATATAAATTTATGTATAAATTGCTTAAGCATCCAGTGTTATCTGGGAAAATGTAATAAAGATGCTGTAATGAGATAAATTTTATTAAGGCTGGATAATAACATGTAATATACCAACGGTGGCCGACACACGGTTCGTGAGTCGCGTAATACTCTTGAACGTTAGCGGTGCGGCTCATGCAATATATTTGACTGAAAAGCTTAGATAATATCACTATACTCTTTTAAAAATGATAAAAATATTTTGTTAGAAGGATAAAATCAACGTCCATGCACTAAATATACTCTATTTTAGAAAT
Organism: Centruroides sculpturatus; assembly: GCF_000671375.1. NCBI lineage: Eukaryota > Metazoa > Arthropoda > Arachnida > Scorpiones > Buthidae > Centruroides > Centruroides sculpturatus. The sequence goes on along the minus strand of NW_019384408.1, from coordinate 492,832 downwards.
TTAATCTGATTGACAATTACCAAGATGTAGTATTGTCATGACACGATTAACATCAGTATTATATTGTTACTACAGTATCGGGTCTTATCGATGGAGTCAATTCCTTAAGTGCGATTCTCGAAACATTTGAGCACCTGCAACATACACTTCATGTTGATAAATGCAGTGATAACATATAAAACGTTATTGGATGATTAAAATACTACACGAGAAAGATCTCGTTCTCGTATTGAACGATTCCCAAAGAAATTTCAAGAAACTAAACATACAAACAATAAACTGATTAGAATGGATAATCTTTCGAGCCAGTAATAAAATCGAAAAGGATTTATTCACGCTCTATTTTTAATGTAGTATAGAAATAGACTCTGTATTTTTAAAATTAAATTTTGTAAAAATTAATTGATTTATTTGTTTTACTTCCGGAAGTAAACTCATAATTTGCATTATTCTATTAATAACAAATGTTTACAAAGATCTTAACATTTCCGTCGTGTATTTACTATTTGTTTAATTAATTTAAACTTAATTACAGTAGATCATCGATTATCCGAATACCAATCAACCGAAACACCAGTTAACCGAAAGTGTTTCAGTCAGCAAATTCAAATTTCCGCTAGTGCTGTGGCGCTGCATCACTCTTTCCCTCCCTGACAACCTAAACTGTAGGCCTGCTTTAATGTACTACTTTATATAAGATATGCATTTGTAGGACGTATGATACAAAATATATACAGTATAGTTTTGTGTTTAATATATTTTTCGTAAATGATCAGTTATCCGAACAATCCCAGTCCCGAATTGTTTCGGATAATCGACGCTCTGCTGTATTTTTAGACTAACCGTCACACAAAACAGCACCTTTCTAAACAAATAAACAAATAACATCAAGAATTAAACCAAACATTTCATAAGTTCGATAAATTCGTTTCAAAAGCTGACGCTTTGCTGTATCGTTCAATTACTCGTAAGTTACAAACAAGAGAGATGGCAAAAACTGCGGACAGAAATGATACTCTAGAGCAGTGTTTTTCAACCTTCTTGAATAAGCGATCCCTTTACAAGTTAAAAAATTCTGGCGACCCCCCAGGGCCATATTAAAACTATGTCAGTGATTTTAAAAACTACGTATTTAAGTTTCTTTCTGTTGAGACTTAAATAGCGATCAAAAAACCAATTGTACTGTAAAATAAACAGGCACAGCCTTCTCACTGAGACTTTAGTTTTTTTTTTTATTATAGTGTAGGACCTACAAACACTTGTCTTTTTCTTTTACCCGCGACCCCCCGTGTAAGGCTTTGCGACCCTGAGAGGGGGTCGCGACCCACAGGTTGAAAAACACTGCTCTAGAGATTCAATACAGTAGGCTATATAGTTTGTCGTTTTTGCTTAGTATTTATAAAAATAAATTGTCATATTGATAATTTTATAATTTTCCAAACTGATCAGATAGTAAATACCGATAGGAATTACTGTTATTTCTTCTGTTTCCAGAAGGTGGAAAATAATTTCAATTCTAATATTACTTTCGGAGGATGCGTTGATAAAGCTGCTTAAAATAGCCTTGTTAAAAAGTTTAGCAACTTCTGTTTTAGGTTAGCTGCTCATGTTTAGGTTGCTCATGCTTTCAGTTTTTATAACGTCTCTTAGTACAAAATAAATCAATCGCATCCCCAACAGGACACAAGGATCCTCTTTGTAAAGTATTCCAGCTTACTAAATATTTTCCGAAAATGAAGTTTGGAAGTTCAGAAGACAAATTTAAGACAGCCATCATGAACTGAAAAATATTTGTAAAATTTGTTAGTTCGAGAAATACAAATGTCATTAATTGCTCCACAATTTTATGTAATATTATCATCATTATGTCAGCATATAAGTAGAGGATATACGGGATGGTGTATTAAACGAAAAAAAAAAAATATATATATATATATATTAAGCGCTGTCAAATAAATGTAAAACATTTATATGATATTGTTTTAGTTATTTGTCGAAACCGTGTCTTCTTTTTCTTGTTTCTTCTGATTCTATGTCACGACTTGGTGCATTTATAGACACTTGGCAAATAATTCCATCACCTACATTTACTTCTTACAGAAACGCGTTTCGGGCTTTCGCCCCTCTTCAGTCTGTTACGTCGATAGTTGTGACTTGTGTGTCCGTACTTCCCGCTCCCTTCCCCTCCCCTCTTTTTTCCCGACTTGACGGACTCCCCCGCATGCCTCGTAATTTGTAACATTACCCTTCTCCGAGTGTTGCACACAGCCTCGCCTGCGACTGTATAAACATTCTATTTTATTTTAATAATTGAAGCCAGTTTTTATGGATGTCGATGCTAAGGTTCTTGTTAATATTATTTTTGTCT
>NW_019384408.1:462385-487284 GCF_000671375.1 Centruroides sculpturatus | reverse complement strand
AGACAAAAATAATATTAACAAGAACCTTAGCATCGACATCCATAAAAACTGGCTTCAATTATTAAAATAAAATAGAATGTTTATACAGTCGCAGGCGAGGCTGTGTGCAACACTCGGAGAAGGGTAATGTTACAAATTACGAGGCATGCGGGGGAGTCCGTCAAGTCGGGAAAAAAGAGGGGAGGGGAAGGGAGCGGGAAGTACGGACACACAAGTCACAACTATCGACGTAACAGACTGAAGAGGGGCGAAAGCCCGAAACGCGTTTCTGTAAGAAGTAAATGTAGGTGATGGAATTATTTGCCAAGTGTCTATAAATGCACCAAGTCGTGACATAGAATCAGAAGAAAAAAAAAAAAATGTAAAACATTTTTAATTATAATATTAAATTGAGATTACCGAACGATAATACAGTTATATTTTTGACTTTGAGCAAAATTTTGGAATACAAACAATAGGCTTATATGTAATTTTCAAAATTCTGCAGAATGAAAGGATGGCTCTTTTGTACCAGTATTTATGATTACATAACAGCGCTGTAGTCAAAGTTTCGTATTCTCAAAGTAAACAACCCTATAATTTCATATTAAACAGCAAACATATACTTGAATGTTTAATCAATTATGTAAACTAAAAGCTTTATAAAATTATCGAAAATTATTAAGCAAACAAATAAAATTATAAACTAGAAAATGAATCTAAAACGCTTTTATTAGAATGAATGTTAGAAATGAAAGAGCGACTTACGGCCGCATTCACGACTAAAGATGGAAAGTTATAGTTAGGAGTTAACTATTACTATTAACTTTCCTTGTATTAGGTAAAGGCTTATTAGTTAACACCTAGCTCCTGATCCTTGATTATGAATACGGATATTAATGAGTTAGGGAAAAACAAAAAGAATTAGAAACAAGATGAAATATTGTAGTTGTAAACATAAATAGATTGAAAAGACAGTTTATGAAATCAATGATACTGAATAGAATAATTGAAGGATTAAAAGTAGAACAGGATAACAAGAGAAATAGGGAAGAGATGAAGAAAACACAGAGGATGGAAGGAAGAGAAATACAACAAAACAAATGACTGCTATAGTTGAAGATATGACTATTTATAAAATGTTAAACAGGTATGTAAAGAATTATGAAGGAAGGCTAGATTTCAAGAAAAGTAACAAAGTATTTGGCTTAATGAGAGGCGAGAAAGATTATTTTATGAACATACAACAGTCTGGAGTATATGTAATAAAAATGAAAAGCAATAAAGGTGTTAAAATAGTTTTATGTGAGATTTACTGTAAGGAATTTGAGAGAAAAAGTTAATGATTATAGTTAGGATATTAATAAAGATAAATTAAACAATTTTTTTTTAACATAGGAAGTGCAAAAAAACAGTAAGAATACTATGGCATGAAGCGAAGATAGTATACAAAAGAAATGTACTGTACAGTAATACAGTAGGCCTACTTACAAATATAAGAACTATACGGCAGCTGTATATTTATTTATTGAGTTTAGAATAATAATGTGATAAATAAAAATGAGACACATGATCAGAAGAGCTACGTTTGACAGGAAGCAAGAAGAAAGGACGAAGGCGTTAAGAGTTCCTAGAAGTTTAATTTCTTGAATACTGTATACGAAACTTCTATCAGTCACATTTGTTCCTACTATTGCGGCGTATTAGAAAGCATATCCCGATGGTGCTTTTGCAATACCACAGTAATTCACAAGAGAGAAATAATTAAAAATATATCATTTAAAAAGCATGTAGTTCTGTTTTATTCAAAAATATTCATTTAGTAAATAAATAGGAGAAACAAGAAAATACTAGAAATACAAGAATGTAAACTTGTAGAATGTAAATCGAGTTTTGCAAACTTTTTGCCAAAAATAACGAACAAGTTTCTTAATTCTGCCTTGCTTCATCGTCTTAAATATCATTATACGGTATATATTAATTGTCAAAATCAAGTAGTGGATTAAAAATAATAAAAAAAATCTATGGAAAAGTGACATGAAAAGATGAATAAAACATTTTTTCCTTGTTTTTATACAAAAAAGTAATATTAATTAAGATATTTTATAAGAGAAACTTTTACAGTTTCATATGTAATTGGAAGATGAAAAATTCATACAAGTATAGAATAGTAAGATCATTAAAAAACACTGCAATGTTAGGCAATTGATCATTTTTGAAAATAAATTATCAATTCAGTTGCAAGTAGTAAATAAATTCAGAAGTGATTTTCGTGAAATCACTGAACGAGAGGCGATATCAGGAGACGAATTCTATAATTGGACGAAAGAAGACTCAACTATATGATGCTATCACGTAAATCTTTGCTTGTAAAGAAGTAAAAAAGAATAACACTGCTAACACGTAATAACGCAATGGAAAATCATAAGTTATCTCTATCATTTTTTGAAAATCGCAAATTCCGTCAGCATTTTAAATGAAATAGCGAACAAATTATTATTCCAAGTATAGCATAGACCAGGGGTGGCGAACCTATGGTACCCGTCCCAAAGTGATACTTCGGGAGAAATCATGTGGCACGTTATGTGATCGATGTGTCATGAGATTTAGATTTATTATCTGTCTTTTTCAATTATTATTTCGCTTAATCACCTGATCATCCCCTTTTCTGTCACTTTCTTTGTTTGCTTCTTTACGTTTATTCTATTAAAGCATATTCATTTCATTTGTTTGATTATAGTTATTCGAAGTCTAAAACTTCGGCAAGCATAAACATTTTAAAAGATATATATGCTTGCTATATATATATATATAGCACTTGGACTCAAAAAAGTTCGCCATCCGTGACATAAATAAATTCTAAAATTTCCATCTGTTTGTTTAAAATTCTATTCGTACCTTTTGTAGAATGATTTCTAAAGGTTAAGAATTTATCTTCCTCTTTAAGTTGGAATTTAAAAAATGAGATAAAAATAATCAACCTGTCGCCAACTAACTACAGTAGAGCGTCGATTAACCGAATCAATTGGGACTGAGGTTGCTCGGAAAAAAAAAATCTATATTTCGGATAACCGTTTATGCACGAAAAATATATTAACCTATCCGATGTTGAAATTTTTCTCCGTTGCGTGTCGCTTTGTGTTGAATTTTCGTCGATGTTAAGCCTAACGAAAACATTTTAAAATAATAATCGTGATTATTGTATCGTTAAAAATTATTTCTTTATTTTGTACAAACAAAATAAATATATTGAAAAATATAAAAACAATAAAAAAAATTATACTTCAGAAGTTACTTTAGTATCAAAAACGTAAAATATTTGAGTAGCCCAAGACATAGCCAAAGATTGCAGCGCCACAGCACTGGCGGAAATTTTAATTTGCCGACTGGAATTCTTTCGGATAATTGACGTTTCGGATAATGGACTTTCGGATAATCGACGCTCTACTGTATTCTATAACATTTAATGACAATGATTATTCTTGTTGGGTGAATCGAGAGATCACAAAGTCGAAAAAACTCTTAAGAAAAAAATATTGCAAATCTCTGACTATTCTCATCACAACTTCTGATGAAATTGAGAAATTAAAGAAAATGGCTGTTACGAAGTGGCTTTCCGAAACAAAACGATTAAGATTGGCTGTACATGGAGGAAGTTCTTAGACATATTAAGATTCTTAAAGTTAAAAAAAAAACCATCTTATGACTACGATAATTTTGACATTTATAATTTGATACAAATTCTTAATGTTTCCAATTACGCTATTAATATAGAAAGCGAATGTGATAATGAATGAAGATAACAGCTAACAATCCCAGTGCAATGTCCAGCAATAAGATAAGTAATAGTATTGAGAGCACGATTCTAGTCTTGTTAGAGTTGAAGGCATGCCATAATAATTTGTACTGATTTAATTTATTATGTATCATGTAAAAAATGTGCTCTCATGGTTAAGATGAATAAGTAGTTTGAATGATGCTATAAGACTTTTTTTAGATGTTAGAGACAAGACAACGTTAAATGACGGTTATAGATCGACAAAGGTTTATTTGTTCTCGATTAAAGATTACTTATTTATTAAAAATAAGAATACTACAATATTAAATTTATAAAAAAGAATACAAAAGTTATAAAAAGCAATATACAGAAAGAAAATTATAAATTCAATAAAATTACAATTATTGCGTTTGTGATATGAGTAATTGCACATAATATATATATATTTGACAGGTTGGTTTTAATAATAATGATAAATTACAAAACTAAGTAGAGACTATATGATATATGTAGAATTTCCACTGTTTATCTAAATTTAAAAAAAATTAAATTAAAATGAATACATAGAAGGATTAACAATCCTTCTAAATTACTATAATTAGATGAAAAAATATGATTTATTGAGATCTATTAATTCATTTTTACAATTTGTATAACAAATATTTCCTAGTTTAAACATTAAGATGCCGGGGAGCAAAAACGTTAATAATAAAAATAAGAAAAAAATAATAAATTTACTTAAACAAATTTAATTAGAATTAATTAATTAATAAATGGAAAAATAGTTTTAAAAACTAACTTATTGTAAACTTTCTCTAAAAGTATTAAAACTGTATATTTGTTACTCTTATTCTAATAAATATTAAGAATAAATTTTCATTCAGAATTCTTCGAATACTACTTTTAAACATATTATTTTAAACTTTTACTTTTAAAAGTATGCTTATATGTTTTTTTTATACTCTATTACAGTGACGCACTCAGGATTTAATTTTGGAGAAAGCCGGATAAAAAGATTTAAATGCGAAGTCAATAAAATTCCCACCTTATGTGATCGCAAAATCATAAAGAGTATAGAAATAGAAGACACGACATAATATAATAATAATAAAAACAGAATTTTAATTGAGAAAAGATTTTTGGAAAATTTTGTAGGTTTGTTTTCCTTTATCTTTGGAGGGTGCCAAGGCCTTTCATCTGGGTGCGCCACTGTTAGAACATTTTCCAGTACTCCCAATACTTAAACTTACAACTTAAAAGTTAAGTTCTCTTAAACTTAATTTTTAAAATAATTGATTGATTATTATTATTACGGTAATAAAACGTTATAAATCACTAACGTTAATGTAAAGTAAGGAACTAATATTAAAAAAAACACCATTTATTTACATACAGTTTACTATAGGTTTTCTACTAGCGCCATCTGCCGAGTAAGTCCTATATAATTGGCTTTTTTTTTTCTTACGCACGCCTATTAACAGTTGAAATCTTACCAATTAAAACGAGTCTAGTAATCCACCAATCAAAACAATCGTTACGATCGTATAAATTCTTATTATAAATAAAATTATCTATGTAATTACATGTTATATTACAGTAAAAAATATTTTCTATATATGTTACCGATTCGGACAAATGACTTTTTGGTTCAAATAATTAATTAATTAGCCCAAATACTACATTTCTTATTTAAACTTTATGAAGGATCGAAAAATAATATTAATTAAAATAAATAAATAATCCTAGAAAGGAGTACAGCCCCTAAATCCGCCAATTGTAACAAGGCCAACTGTTGATTAATTTACAACAAACTGTAACCATTATTTTAAAATGATATTGGTATTTTATTACTGAAATGTTTTTATAATTTTTTATTGGTTGGTCATTTCAGATTATTTCTCGTTTTGCATTGTTTTATTCTGCATAGCTTTATCCATAATATCCATTTAATTTTAAGTTTATATTTCAAATATTTATCTAGGTGTGTGAATTAGATTTTGAAGAGAATGACAGAAAAAAAACAAGCTGTTATGATGTCAATGAAGTCATTAGGCTATATCACACAGTCCAGTCAATGAAAAAAACTTGCTACTTAATGCTGTCATATATTTATAATTATTGATTTTTAAATTGATTTATTCATTATGTAATAAATTGTGTAATTTAAAGTTTTTCTTGTTTGTTCATATAGTTAATATATTATGAAGTTGCACAAAAATGTATATATTTGTTATAAATTAAAAATACAAGAAATTATTTATTGGGACATTGTCACAATGCCGGGCTCCAATTTTTAATCGTATTTTTAATTTATCTAATTTAAAACATATGCTTTCGACCTCAAATTAATAATGTCTTGCCCCTGTACATCATACTTTTCCTGCTAGCAATAGACTCGGCCAGTCATCTAGGCCAGATTTGTCAAACTCATTTAAACAACGGGCCATTAATACGACTGGTAAGATTCACGCGGGCCATATCACATTTACAAATTTTCTTAAAATTATAATGTGGAGTGAGTATGCAGAAATATAGATAGGGCAATTAAAACACATTATGTAGTTCAATGAATTCAACTCAACATTATATAATTGCTGTAGTGTTGCTTTTATTTAAACATTTATTTTATTTCATGTACAGTACATATTTATACGAGGGTCATTCTAAAAGAAAAGAACGTTTTCATCTGACAAGCCGTTCAGTTCTCCTACCATCCTCCACTGCCGCGTCATGAACCTTCCCATGTTTTCACGCCAGTCTGATACTAACAGCGAGCCACAACGATCGTTTACTGTTTACAGTGTGACTTTGAAATATGTGACAAAATTAAAGATCCCGCCAAGTGTGAGGTTCGTAGGTAATAAGTTACGCTTTTTGAATGCGAAAAAAGTACGCCCTATCGAAATTTACAGACAGATAACCGAGGTTTATGGTAATGTGATGAATGAAGCTTCAGTTCGAAACAAACGGTTGGGATTGTTATCCAGAGGCGTTGCGCTTCTTCAGGATAACGCACGTCCGCATGCTGCAGCGTTGACGAAAAACTTGCTTCAGCAGTTTAAGTGGGAAGTTTTTGAATATCTTTCTTATAGCCCGGACTAGGCTACGAGTGATTACATCTTTTTCCAAAATTGAAGGATTTTTTTTAGTCGGGAATCACTACGGAAGTGACAACGAACTGAAAGAGGCCGTTAATGACTGGTTCAAGAACTTGGCGGTAACTGAGTGTGCAAAGACATAGAAAAGCTGCTGATACGCTATGACAAATGTTTACATTTGTATGGCGACTATGTAGAAATATAGCTAAGGTATCATATGTGTTGTAAAATAAGTTTTGTTTCATATCATAAATAAAATATCTAGAGAAACAAACGTTCTTTACTTTTAGAATGACCCTCGTAAAACTAAAATTAACTAATATCAATAATGGTTCATATCAATAACCTCTCTAACAAACCATTTATTACACTGATAAACAGTGCTTATCTCAGAGTCAATAGATATTTTGTATTCTCTTTTTGTAAAGAGTGATATCAAAGATGCCCAGTTTCTATCTATCCATCTAGTTGTGATAGAAAAAAACAAAAATATAATTCTGTACATTTTCGTCCAATGGAGATTATTATTATTTAATAAAACTGAAGACAAAGAGTCAATAGACCCTTCATTATCTTTTTGTAAGTCAAGAAGTATTTTTCTAATTCTCTTAGACCTTTTATTATTCTAGCCGGTGTAGGCTAGCATAATGACCCGATTACGAATATAACACTTAGAAGTTAACATTAAATCAGGATCTACACACTTATATTTTTAATTTCTTAGTATTAGCACTGGAGATTCAGCTGAAGCGAGTGGAGGGGTCCGAGGGAGAAGCTAAGAGCGTGGGGGAAAGAGCGAGGGTTGTATCGCTTATCTGCAAATACTATTATTATTCACGAATTCTCCGATTTATCAATAATAAATCGATAATTTTTTCTTAAAACTTCATAGATTAAACGCGTTATAAACATTTGAAATAATTGTTCGAAAATAAGCTATTACTATCTGGTTATTAAAATTTACCAACACATCAGTTGTGATGAAGGAGATGTGAGAGGAAGAAAGATTAACAGATGTAGAATTTCCAGAAATCCTTTTTTAAAGTATTTTTTTCACACTNTGCCTACGCCCTCGAGAAGCCATAAATTTCAAGATCCATAACACAAATAAAAAAACACGGATTTTTCTCTATTTATTAACGGAAATTTTAATTTATACCAAGTTAAAATATAAATTTTTGGCTTTTGTATCCAGAACACGAACCAGATGACCCTGTGGTTCCCCCTTCTATCCGGGGTTGGCCAAGTGTTTACATTCATTTTATTTAATAAAATTGAAGTTTATACGTGGCTTTTGTATCCAGAACACGAACCAGATGACCCTGTGGTTCCCCCTTCTATCCGGGGTTGGCCAAGTGTTTACATTATTTTTATTTAATAAAATTGAAGACAAAGTCTTCCCAAAAGGGACCACCATTTATTTTCTCTGTGTTCCAGACTATACACATTTTTGGCGACTGACCTTTCTTTATAGGCTACTTTTGGGCAGACTTTGTCTTCAATTTTATTAAATAATAATAATATCCATCGGACGAAAATGTACAAAATTATATTTTTGTTTTTTCCGTCACAACTAGATGGATAGATAGAAACTGGGCATCTTTGATATCACTCTTTACAAAAAGAGAATACAAAAAATAAATACTGAACAAGTAATAAGATAGAGGATACACATAGCACAGCGAATGCAGTTTATCCCATACCATGTACTTGTGAAAACCCGAAAAATTACATAGGAGAAACAAAAAGGAAAATAGGTGTAAGACTTAAAGAACATATCGCCGATTTGAAATATAGAAGAGTAAATTCAGTCTTTTACGAACATTGCACAATAAATAATTGCAATATTAACAAAGAGAAAGTAAAGATTTTACACAAAGAAAAAAATTGGTACAACAGAAAATTTAAAGAGAGTTTTAAAATTATAAAAAGCTAAAAAAAATAATATCAATAAAAACTTAAGTATGAAGATTCACGAAAATTGGCTTAAAATATTATAATAAAAAAGGTTGTTTTATTATATAAATGTTTTATAAAAATTTTTTTAACATGCCAACGAGATTAAAAAAAAAACTTGGTAAACACGGCCATCACAAGTATGAGCTAAGTGCTGTTAGGGATTATAATGCTAAGAAATTTTAACCGTAACTAATGTTGTTTTATGTAAGATGTGTATTTCTTAGCACCTCCTTACAAGATATCTCAAAAGTAAAGGTACGTTGTAACATTTTGTGATATGAAAAATTCATGTTTATGTTTATTATGTAGCCGACAGAAAAGGGGCGTATGCCCGAAGATATTCCTGAATAAAGATTGATGTCAAAGATGCCCAGTGTCTATCTGTGCACCTAGTTGTAACAGAAAAAAAACAAATAAACGAAGACACAGTTTCAGAATAAGCAAATTATTTTTTTTATTTCAACATATTGTGTATTTTCAAGTAAAATAAAATTTTACTTAAATTTCACAAACATCTTTAACTTCTAATTTCAAAGGTTAATTAAATAAATAAAAAAATATAACAAATTTCAAACAGCAATTTGGTTCGCATTAGATGTCTTTTCCTATTTATGGCGTATTCTAGTGTCTATAGCCAATCTATGGTTTATATTTAGCTACGATTTTACAAAAGGTATCCACAAGTTTCCAGAACGTGCTGTAGTTGAAGTTCCACGTTTTTGAATTCTGTCACACGAGGGTGCATATCTTGGAAACGATTAAGATACTGGTAGTTCTTAGTGTAGGTTTGCAATTTTTAGTTTTTCATTGGCGACATGCCTTATGAAACCAATTCAGGTAGATATTGTGAAGTAGTTGGCTGCTATAATAGCCAGAGTTCTTTATAAGTGGTTTGAAGCTATATGCGATGTACACGAAAACATGATGAAAAGAAATTGTCCATGTATTCAACTACTTTACCACTTGAAAAATAATTATAAGAGTCAAGACTCCTATAATTAAGCATTTCTTCGTAGTCGTAGGCTTTACTATAAGATATTCTAAAGGTGGCCATTCTCTCATATCATTATTCAACGATTTTACAGTACTAATTGATGAAAATAAATTAGAAAATACAAGTCTGTAGAAGTAACTATGAAAAAATCCGAAAATTTTGCATTAGTTCGTTTAGTTATGGCAACGCAAACACTTGTGCGATCTAGCCTAGAGGAATGCCTTCCAGGAGGCCTTTTTAAGGGAAACTGGCTCCTATTTAGGCGTTACAGACATGGAGAAAACCCGAAAAACTCCACTTGGCCAGCCCATCCGAGCTCGGTGCGAACTCACGTCCGAACTCACAGTGTTCAGAATACGAGGACCGCTCAGCCACTGGTAGGCCTTGGTTTGCATTAGACTTAATTCTATTATTTTCTGTGAATATTTTGGACTACTTTATAAATTAAACGGTGATATAAGTATTTCCTGATAGACAAATTAGTAAAATTTTAGAAGTCATTTTTGCCAATTATCTTCTAGGAAAAAATAGAATTTAAGTTTTTTTACGTTAGTAAAAATTTAAACTTGTGTAAAAACGATTGAAAATACAGTACTCTTTTTCAGTAGCGTGCCGTCATTGAAAGCGGTGGATGCGCCGCTTCCCTTGTATTTTCTAAAAAATAAATACATATTAATTTTAATTATATGAAAATAATCGCACAATATTTTATTATAATCGCATTATGTATCTTATTACAAATTTCTATAATACACGTGAAAAAAAATAAGATCGCTATTGTATATTCGAATATTAGAGGCCGAATGGAAGCGCTGTATCGTCAACATCCAAAAAGCCAGATTCGCGTATGCGCTTTACGGAGCACCAACCTCACCCGGTTTAACCGGTGAAAGCCTGGGTCCTCGGGTGGATGCTACACGTATACCGCATCCAATTCTATCCAGGACCGGTTCCGGGCTGTTAGCCGCCTGCCTGCTAGATTATTGGCCGCCCTCGCTCGATTACGCGAATCGCGAGTAGATTTACTATAACTTAACCCAACCGATAAGAATTTACTGGTATGTTTTTATGATAGTTCTGTATAGTTGACAGGAGTTTAAAAAATCCATTAAAATATTTGATATTTTTATTCCGATCTCCGATTTTATATTACGAATTTCAATGTTAAATTATACCAGTGATATTACGATTTCGTATATCCCATCTTTAAGGGGATGTAGAAAAAAACGTGTACAATTCTTGTATAATGTTAAAAAATTAACTATTACTTCGACAGCATCATTTACAACTAAATTTAATGAATGAGAGAGATGCACGAGGTACGGAAAATGCTCTAGAATTTATTTTCCTTAAATTTACGATTTATGTATCCGTTTGTCATAAAAATTTGTCTTTCCACTTTTCCCCGAGACTACAAATATTCGAGTACAAAGTAACCGGTTTCGATTTATTTCTACTTAAGAAGTAGTCAAATAATTAAGCGATTAAGGAATTGGGGACATAAATAAAACCCTGCTGAAAGAGCCAGAATTTTACTTAAACAAAAGCTTAACCGAACCATCTCTAGCCGAGTAAAGTGGATACTGATTTCTTCGTATTATTAATTTAATAAAGAGAGAAATTTTTCCAGTTCAATGAGAGTGACCGAAAAGTGGTAAATTTTGGAAATTTCTGAGGACACTTGGTCCTAAAACGAATTAGTTAGAAAACAAATGACGGACAATTTATTAAGTTTAACATATTTAGATTTTTACAGCTATGGCGAGAAACGTTTAAAATTTACAACAACCCTGTCGCGTTATTTGAGGTATACTAGTGATGCGACAAACAGAGCCGTAACTAGGCAGGTGCAATAAGGTGCATTCGCACAGGGCCCACTTGGAAGGGCGCCCAAACTGCTGTTCACAAGAAATTATAGTTTTAAATCTTAAATTTTTCCTCCGTTTTATTGGCGATTACATTTTACCTTATTCAGACTCTAGATGTCTGCTCACCAGTGTTCCCAACCGCGGCGACTTTTAGAGGGACGTAGTGAGATAGCGGAGACAGCAGACAAATCAGCCAAAAGTACCGACTTTTGAAATTTTGTTTATTTATTTTTTGAGAAATTTAAATTTATGTTTATAGTTTTCAAATTTATAGATATTTCTCTACTTTATAGAGCTCTCTGGCGACGACTAATATTATTACGATATATAAAACTGTATTTCTAGATTTTTCTACAGTGTGCAGAGCTAGAAATCTGTAAAGGTAACATTTTGTAACAAAAATAAATCTGCCCGAGGATTTTTTTAAAATTACTAAATTGAAAACGGTAACTCCCGAATAAAATCTTAGTCTCGAGGTTGTAAAAGGCGTGCAGAAATTCTGACATCATTTTTTGCTTTATAGTGGTACGCATATGTGGTGTATACCTGAACGGCGGATTAAGCGGTAAGCGAACTATGCGGGCGCGTAGGGCCCCGAAGGGGCTCCCGCAGTCTTTAAAATGCTACTGAAAAAAGGGATTGCGAAAACGCAGAAGATAGAAATAGTCCAAAAAAACGCTTCGATATATATAGATACATGGAAGTAATAAATGATATAGCTTTATGGCCAACAATATTAACAGATGCTATTATTGATCATATTCTTAAAACAAACCAAAAAGTATAGAAAAGGGATTTCTTAATAAACGAAAAAAAAGAGTTAAGATAATGGAAATAGATAAAACACCAGATGAAGGAAGTAACTTGACACCCGAAAAATTATTTAAAATACAAATTTACAGTGTTCTTGACACTCTATTGTGTCAAATAGATTGGCGTTATGAAAAAATGAAAACTATCTGTGACGATTTTTGCTTTCGCTGTGGCTCGTCTTTACAATGCATGAGTTTGCTGATTTAAAAAAATCGGCTGCAGATCTCGCTATTAAATATAGCAAAGATTTAAAAAAGTACGAATTCACAAGTGAAATTGAAAGTTTTAATTTTGAAGTAACGACTCTTATACAAAATATAGAAACTGCATCTCCGCTTAATATTCTACAGGCTCTTCATGATTTTGGTTTAATTGAGTCTTACCCAAATATCAATGTCGCTCTTCGAATATTTCTAACTCTTCCCGTTTCTATTGCTTCGTGCGAGAGAAGTTTTAGCAAGTTAAAATTAATAAAAAATTTATTAAGATTAACTATCGGGCAAGAACGATTGTCCAATATTTCTATTATTTCAATAGAATACATTATCATTAAAAATATTAATTATGATCGTGTAATTAATGAATTTGCTGAAATGAAAGCTAGAAAAGTTCAATTAAAATAAATCTTATTAAAAATCTATTGTAATATATTTGTTTTATTTTCCCAAACCATATAAATTAAGGGCCTAAATGCAAATTCTTGCACAGGGCACAGGAATGGCTAGTTACGGCTCTGGTGACAAAAGAGGTATTTGACATTGACCGGTATCGGCACCCTCGGGATTTGGCAGTCCGCGTGCATGTATATACTGCAGGACCGTCTCTGATCCCAAACATTAGCCACTGGTAGGGAGCTATTTGACTAAGTGGATTGTTTTAAGATTTAAAAAGTAAAGAATATTTTATGTTATTTTTATGTACAGTACAGTACGTTTCTTTATAAAGCTATATTTAATTATAATTTTCTTTAAAAGTATATTCGTACAATTGAAGAATATTTTGTACCAGGTATGTACAGTACATTTTATTTCACTAAGTTTTTTTTTTTATTTTTTTAAAAATTTTTTCCTTATATCGTGGCTAGCGATTCAGAATGCAATTGTTATATTAAAAATACATTTAGAGAAGTTTACGGTTTTTACTGGCTTATCGAACAAACGAATATGAATGGACCCTAGACCATCACTGACGCGCAATTAACTGATGCCTCTGGAAGTCGGTTTCTTACAGAAACACAGCTTCCCTATCGTCAAATGTTACGACACGCCACTGCATTTATGTAAACTTTTTATTACATAAAATAAAATTTAAAACAATTAGTTTTTTAGTAAAATAATGTTTTCTTAAACCATACTTCACGAAAATTGGACAAAATATATAAATTTCCATTGTTTCTTTACAAAGCTATCTGTTATATCGAAAATGTATTGTATAATCAATAATCAGACATAAATTTAAAATTCTAATAATTAAAACTGAATTGAAATGATATAGGCTTCAAATCAGTCATATTTAATTCACGAATGCTATAATTTAATGTTCAATCTTTGCATCAATTCACCTATATTATGCTGAACACGGATCATTATTCTGTATACTGAGACTTGAACAAATAAGAATAACGATAGAGTTAAATAAAGCGAAAGGAATGTAAATTTCAAATTTTTGATATCATTTTGTTAATTAATCGGTGAAATATTATTTTTTATTTTATCTTTTTAAAATATATTGCGACAAAATGTCGTAATGCTTATTTTATGATTGGTGGATTGTGTATCTCTAAACAGTTCACGTGAATGGATAATCTTCCTACTTATCTACTTTCAGTTAAGGACGTAAAATGTCTCCCATGTTTAACTGATTTGAATTTGTTTATATTCCGAGAATATTATTTGTAATGTACATCTTGCCTTTTATTATGGATTGTTGGCTTGGCAAAGTAAATTATTAGAATGAATGAGAAGTCAATCGAAGCGAAAGTCGTAGTTCTAGGATTACAGGGTGAGTTTCAACCAGCGTTAATCGATTAATGAATTAATTACTGTACTTTAACTAAATGTTTAATAAATGAATAAATCTACATTTAAAGTAACTACAAATTTTTTTATTTTATGCAAAAGTAAAGGACGTCATTAACTTTTTTTTATTTAATCTAATTAATGTTAAAGTAACGCATAAGCAGTTTGTTATGAAATTATATAAAAAAAATTGTATTTTTTTTTAAATAAATAAATAAATATTTCCATTCGTATCATATGGAAGATTCCTACTCTTTGATGCTTTACTCTTGATGTTCTTATTCATCTTGATTATCCTATAGACTTTTCTAAAATGGGAGGGGAAGCAATTCCAAGTATAGCATAGACCAGGGGTGGCGAACCTATGGTACCCGTCCCAAAGTGATACTTCGGGAGAAATCATGTGGCACGTTATGTGATCGANAAGTATAAAGAACCTATAGTCAGCCCACATTAAATCATTTTATAGTAATTATTTTCTTTAATTTGATTTTATAGCTTCGTAATCACTGGATTAATCATACATACAAAATTCAATCACCTTATTTTACAAAAAATAAATTATAACTAAAAACTCTTTGAATTATTCTCCAATATTTATAATTATGTTTAAAAATATAAAACATAGTTAAAAAAACTACTAAACATAAAATATGGAAATTTCTGTTTTATTTATGTACATATTTTTATTAATAATAAAATATAGTTTCTTTATTACTTGTTAAAACACTTATTTCTTATATTGAACTTATTAATCTTTTAACTGGCAAAATAAAAATAAAATCAAGATTTCAAAACAAAATGTAAGAAATGAACAAAATATTTATAATCTTCCAAATGTTTTTGCTTATTTTAAACATCATTTTTTTATGATATACTTCAAATATCATAAAAAAAAATGATGTTTAAAATAAGCAAAAACATTTGGAAGATTATAAATATTTTGTTCATTTCTTACATTTTGTTTTGAAATCTTGATTTTATTTTTATTTTGCCAGTTAAAAGATTAATAAGTTCAATATAAGAAATAAGTGTTTTAACAAGTAATAAAGAAACTATATTTTATTATTAATAAAAATATGTACATAAATAAAACAGAAATTTCCATATTTTATGTTTAGTAGTTTTTTTAACTATGTTTTATATTTTTAAACATAATTATAAATATTGGAGAATAATTCAAAGAGTTTTTAGTTATAATTTATTTTTTGTAAAATAAGGTGATTGAATTTTGTATGTATGATTAATCCAGTGATTACAAAGCTATAAAATCAAATTAAAGAAAATAATTACTATAAAATGATTTAATGTGGGCTGACTATAGGTTCTTTATACTTAAACAGGAGAAGGGAGCTGCAGCTGATAAATACAGGACTCCTCTTATTAAAACTTCATCAAGAAATATAGATCATCATTATTAACAATTAGTACATAATTATTGATATTCATTTGATGGCATAAAAAAGAATATAGAATTTTCTATAAAAGATTTTATTTTCAAAAATCTAATAACAAAACATAATATTTTTATCACAATATGAAATCAAATTTAATAGTTAGGTTGAAATAGAAGGTTTTCTAAGATCAAGTGAAGCATATTTTTCAGATGTACAGTACTTTATTTGTTTAAGTTCTAGTTATTCACAAATTTATCATAAAACTTATCACATTGTAAGTTGCAGTTTTTCTTTATAATTACCATTACTTTTGTGGCCTCAATATTTAATTATTTTGACTTCAGTGAATTCATGTGTAAAAATATTCTCTCTAAAGTAGATGTTGTAATTCCTGATAAACAAAGGACTATTTTTATTAAATTATTAAAAAAACATTGGAATTCAAGATCCTTTTTGTGCATTTCATTAAATATTTTGACCAATCTGTCAGATGCATCAATTGTTTTCTTCATTCAATTTCTTCAAGTGTTGATTGTTATTGTCCTTATTAGTGCCATTGATCAAGTTGTCAAATTTCACCTGTTTCTGTAATATGTTTAAATTCTTAACTATTCTGTAAGCTATATTTAATGCTATTGTTTCCTAGTAGAATTCATTCAAATTTATGACCCATATCAATTCATAATAAACATTTTCTAACAAATTATGACTTTGGAATACATTATACAAATGTATTTAATACACAACAACAAATGCAAGTTTGTTGATTTTCAGAAAATGGGACAAAACTGAAAATTTTACTAAAATTTTACTAAAACGATGGCAGGAATAGAACAAAGAAACAAACTGTTCTATTCAAAACAGCATGTATAGTTAGTATACCCAAGTTTTAATGTATTAAAAAACTTGAGTATGTTTTTTATGCCATGATAATACAAATGAATATGTTCTTGTCATTGTTCTATTGTAAAAATAAATAATTCTAGAAAAATTATACAAAATATAAAATGATTAGTACTAGAATTTAATGTTCTAAATAATGGAAGAAAAAATTAAGCAATAAATAAATGTAACTGGACTGATGATCTTATTGATCATGGAAATGAGAAAAAGCTGGAACATATGATACTTAATCACATTTTAATGTGTGAATATATATTTTTTAACTCTTTCCACCCTGCGAACACTAAGAGGGCCTGTTTTAGCAAGCCTATTATGAGTTCAGCCAGGCCCACAATGGGATAGCTGGATGGTGAGAGATGTGACCTGACATATCCGGACAAACCAGCATCTGAAAAATTCCTGGGGCTCTTTTGATTTGTCTTGATTTGGTCCCATGTCCCCCAGAGCAGTAGGCTGCCATCTTGATTGCTTGGCTATTTGGCTGTCTGTATGTGAATATTGTGTAGATACTGTTTAATTTTTTTTTCCAACAACTGAATAATTTAAATATGAGAAGAAAATATTCATTTCTAAACATTTTGTTAGTAGCTACTATTTGATTAGGGACTGAAGATGAATCTGAAAATAAAATCAAAATTATCTGCTATAAGTAATAGATATGTATATATCCATGGTGCGGTTTACTTTATATTACTTTTAAAAAATCAATTTTTCAAAAATATTTCCTCAAAATTGATGAAAAAACTTTATGGGTTAATTGTACATAAATAACCCCTGTTTTTTTGCCTGGACCGCATTTAATCAGAGACAAATAAAGAATACGAATAAAATTTTTGTCTCTGATTAAATGCGGTCCAGGCAAAAAAACGGGGGTTATTTATGTACAATTAACCCATAAAGTTTTTTCATCAATTTTGAGGAAATATTTTTGAAAAATTGATTTTTTTTAAAAGTAATAAAAAATCAAAATTGATGGAAATTTAGGTAGTAGCAGAGAGGCATTTTCATACAGATGAAACAATATAAAGGGAGGAAGAAACAACAAAGTTGGATGGATTGAATGTAGCACAAATAAAGAAATGAGAGAGAGAGAGAGAGAGAGAGCAGAAAAATTTGCATTTTCTTAAAGTCAGTTGGACAATGAAACTTAGATTTCTTTACAAGAAATTAATAATATTTCTTTTGTGAATTGATTTCTAATGCTTCAGATGTACTACACAATCAGTGTTGTCATTAACAAATAAAACTGTTCTGTCTCATACATACATACATACATACATACATACATACATACATACATACAAGAAAGACTTTGGCCATGCACAAGGTGTTTAGCCAGCAGAAAAGAGGGAAAGGGGGGAAGGAGGGAGAGGAGATAAATGCCAGTACAGAAATGCAGGATCCCTCTGATTGGCGTACATATGGCTACAGTACCCTCTGTTTGATGTTGGCGTGCAGTTTTTGGGCTGCAAGGCCATAGTCCCTCGAAGGGTCTAAAAGAAGGGCCTGAGTGTACCAAACTCCAATGATTGAGTGTTGCCACGAATAGCTAAGTGTTGAAGTTAGTGCCTTAAGACCGTTAATAGGAAGACTTATACCTACTTAATACTAATAAAACTGAATGCAATTGTGAATCTTAAAACTACTTAAAAGCTAGACAGAGAGCGCAAAAAACCTAATCTAGTTTAACCTAATCTATCATAACCTAACCAGAAACCAAGTTAAGGGTCCCTAATCTAACTTACAACTAGGACTAACTTAAACTAACCAAATTTAGACTGTAAAAGAAGACAGAAAATACAAAGTTGAAAAGCAGCTATACACTGACAGTTGAAACAAAGCAAGGGAAAGCTAATTGCCATCTGTACCTCTGGAGTGAGTGCTCTCAAGAGCCCCACTAAGTGATATGAATGTGAGTAGATGATGGAACATTGTACATGTGTGAATGAGTTGGTGTGGGTTGCGAGTTCTGTCTGATACAGAAGAATTATAAACTAGAATAATGAATGTTAGTGATAGAACCATCTATTACATATAACAATTGGTCTGTTAATTGTAATACTCTTGGTACAATTACAAAATCTAGAACATTGAAAATTTTTGCAAAAAAGCAGAATCTACTTCTACTACTGCATTAGAAGATACAATTAGTCAATTTGTTGTTGAATTTTCTTTTTCTTGATGACAAATGTTTATTTCAGGGACTGTATATTTTTGATGAATGATATCTTAATTCAGTTATATAATTCTTAGTTGATTACGTAACAGACCCGGGGTTGTGCTGCTTAGTGCCAAAATCATCACTTGGCAATATTTTTATTAAAGTGATGATAAAAATATAATATTGGCAATAGTAAGTGGCGATAAAACTCTAGTCCGCTTATTTTGACATTCAGCATGAAATTAAATCTCAAAACATGCTTCAGAATGTAGCGCTCCCATGCAATGGGAGTACTGTGCACCATATACCTAGTGATTTCATGACATCATGCAGCAAATTTGGACAGAAAAGTAGGAAGTGACATTGAAAATTGAAGGAAGTTTTCATGTAATGCTGCCTAACGATTTTAGATTGGGGACTTTTTATTGACTGACAGAAAGTTTGGGAAATTTTTTGGGGTGACTTTTTTCTCTCTAATTTTTTTTCAGTAGTCTAAAACAAAAATTTTGACATGACAGATGATGTGAAATGCTGTTTAAACATTGTGGTCAAATGTGATATTTGGAATTAGTCATTAAAAATTATTCAAAAATTATTTCTATTGCTAACAGATAAGTGACAGCTTAACATGTTACTTTTGCTTTCCAAACTCCAAACTGATAAGACTACCAGCATCTGCATTAATTACTAAATAAAACTGGTGGCAATAAATAATTTGAAGTGGTGAAAAAAATTTAAAACTGGTGAAATGGTTTGTGATATTTTTAAATTTTCCAGAGTGACACCTGAGACCAGAGATGGTCTGTGGGACTAATTTCTTATAATTTGTGACTCAAGGGAAGCAACATGATAATATGAATGGTGAAGTTGTTTAGTTGCATGAATCAGGAACTTATGAGGAGGGTGTAATATCCAATGTCACTAAAGACAGCTTCATGAATTTTGATTCAAAGTTTAGGATTTGGAGAAGAAAATTAAAAATTAGAGCAGAGGAGATTGTAGTACTCTGGCACTATTACTATTATTATTGTAGAGTTTTATGTATGTATATATATGTATATATATATCCGTTCTGTCTATGTCGGGTTTTGAAGTATTGTCACATGAATTAGTTGTTCTGTTTTCACATGTCACCTGTTGACGGGTTTTTGTACACAGGCGGGCAATTGGACACCTGTGTACCACGTGGCCTGGGCTTTAGCCCCGGATGGAGGGAAATATAAAAGGTGAGGTTACGTGTGGATAAGACACTTTTTGGGTTGCCTACTTACCACCTGGACAAGACGTTTTGGACTTCTGAGAAGAGGTGAGAATCATGGTATCTTGTTCAGCAAGGAACGAGGAGAAGGGGTTATAATAGAGGAATCTGTTTGCATCCGAGTGAAAGATCTGAATTTTGTCTTAATTCCCTGACCAAGAAGGAGTCATAATTGAAGGGAATGCCTAGTAACTCTTACTTCGTTCTGAGGAGAAGGATAATTTTCATTGTCACGTTATACTAAAACGTGTTGTTAGAAAAGGATACCAATGCGTGTATAAAGTGTCGTATGTTGTGGATTGCCAGCGCATGATCATCTTGTAATTTATGTGAATTGTATATACGTATGTATTCATAGTTATAATTAGGATAAGTTATCAGTCAGATAAATTTTGTAATGCCTCATCGTTGTGCTCTTATGCCCTGAGATTGGTTAGTCATAATTGTTCTTTGTGCGGCTATTGTATATTAATGATTATTGTTGTTATAAAGGATAAAATTTTTTTTGTATCGACAAGATCTCTTAAGTGTGTTTGATTGTAAAGTCCTTAACACTCTTGCACTCTTGCCCTAACACAATGTCCAGAACTACTCAGTTGATTCCAGACACTACAAGACTTACCTCCTGAAATGCAATCTGGCTCGCAATGTCTGATATGAAACTAATTGTATAAAATAAATGTTAATAATGAATAGTGGGCATTTGGATTAAGAACCAAAAATAAACATGGCCTGACAGTATTTATTTAGAAAATAAAAATGAAAAATTTACATAATAAAATACACAGTAAATAATACAAAATCAAAATGGCATTAGAAAAGCAATTTTAGTAATAATAGATTGACAGGCAACATGTTAGAATAAAAACAAAAATTTCTGATGTGTGAACTTGGAAGAATAGGTACATGTAAAGTTTTTGCTTTGTTTTTTTTTATTTGTGAGAGATGTTTACTGGTGTTTAAACAATATATGTATTCCAATCAAAAATATACACTGTATATATACATTACAATGGTGTTTATTGTAAATCTGTAACAATTATATTAAGATAGTGAAATTTAAACTTTATAAGGACTTCTGGGACACTGTATAAGGTACTATTACGTATACAACTTTTATATATAAATTAAAACTTTGTTTGCATTATTCTGTTCAACAATTGAAAATTGATTATTATTCTCTTGACTATTGAGTATAATTATATATTCAATTCTGTATTTTAAAAATTTATCTCATAATATACAACAATAAATATCATTGTAAGGAAATTTTGTATTATTTTTGGTTTTTTTTTATGTTTAGTGTTTTGTATTGTTATTGGAGGGAGAAAATCTTTTCTCTATTGGACAATTCCTATTGTATTTAGAAATAAATAAATAAATAAATTAAATATATATATTCTCCAAAAATAAAAAATGGCTTATATATAAATTTCTGATAATAAATGAATTTAACATTTATGATGATCTGTATTTAAAACGAAAATTAAAAGCTATAATTTATTAATAGGTGTAGGAAAAACTAGTATTATATTGAGATATGTTGGACAAGTTTTCAGTAGACATGTTTCACCAACTATAGGAGCATCATTCTTTACCTGTCGAATGTAAGTAAAATTATTTATTTTTCTTTTTATAGTGAAAATTTCAGAAAAATTAATTTCTTTAAATATTATAGATGTAGATATTATTTACAGAATATGCATATTTATTTATTTCAGTTTAATTCATTACTAATAAGTTCTATTTTCAGTATACACAATATATGTATTTGTATGATTATATTGTATTATATACTGTATTTTTATCATTTACAATATAATTTCAATGAATTTTTTACACCAGCTCACAAAACTATCTGGACACCTATAGAATGAAAGAGTTTTTTAGCTATCACTCATTTCTTACATGAAATAGGAAAACAAAATAATGACAGATGTAAAATCTTTAGACTTTTTTACAGTAGAAAAAAAGTATTTATATGTACAAAAACATTCATCAAAAAGAGAAATATAATTTTGTGAAAATTTTTGCCATTTCAAATATCACATAAGTATCCAAACAGAAGAAATAATGATAAAACAACAAAATATTTTATACTTTTAAGAACAAGTTGGGCCTTTTTTTGCCCGTATAACCAGACATTGATTCATCCAAATTTTTATAACAGTTTTGTCTATTAAATTCAAAACTCTGTTGTTGATGATGTTTTTAAGATCAGTTTTGTTTGTTATTGATTCTGTTCTGATTGTTTGTTCAATTTGATCTTATAAATGCTCAATTGGGTTGAGATTGGGTAAATGAAGAAAACAATTGATGCATCTGCTAGATGGGTCAAAATATTTAATGAAATGCACAGAAAGGAGCTTGAATTCCAACGTTTTTTTAATAACTTAATAATAAATAGTCCTTTGTTTATCAGGAACTACAACATCTACAGTAGAGAGAATATTTTTGCACATGAATTCCCTGAAGTCAAAATTAAATATTGAGGCCACAAAAATGATGATGGTAATTATAAAGCTAACTGCAACTTACAACGTGATAAGTTTTATTACTTTTTTTTTTATTAGATTTTTGAAAATAAAATCTTTTATAGAAAATTACATATTCTTTTTTATGCTACCAAATGAATATCAGTAATTAATTAAATACAGTAGAGCGTCAATTATCCAAAAGTCAATCATCCGAAACGTCAATCATCCGAAAGAATTCCAGTCGGCAAATTTAAATTTTTGCCAGTGCTGTGGCACTGCAATCTTTGGCTATGTCTTGGGCTACTCAAATATTTTACATATTTGATACTAAATTAACTTCTGAAGTATAATTTTTTATTGTTTTTATATTTTTCAATATATTTATTTTGTTCGTACAAAATAAAAAAATAATTTTTAAGGATACGATAGTCTTCGTTAGGCTTAACATCGACAAAAATTCAACGCGAAGCGACAAGCAACGGAGAAAAATGTCTAGATGGGATAAATTAATATATTTTTTCGTACATAATTGGTTATCCGAAAAATAAGTTATCTGAACAACCCCAGTCCCCAATTGATTCGGATAATCGACGCTCTACTGTACTAACAAATTGTTAATAATGCCAATCTATATTTCTTGATGAAATTTTAGTAAGAGAAGTCCTATATTTATCAGTTTCAGCTCACCTGCCCCTTTTTGGTATCAAGAAATTATGGTCAGCCTATTTTAAGATCTTTACCTTTCAGAGAAGAAAAGCTTAAAATATAATAATTATCAAACTTTAATTAAAATTAAGTTATTTGTTTCGCTTAGCAAAAATGTTGACATAAAATTTCTTTACAATCCAATATAGATTTAAATTAAAATGAAAGTATTCTAGATCTGATATATTTTGAAAATATTTTGGATAAACATAAGCTACAAAATAAAATCAATACATCTTAAATATTATTTTTTTTTTAAATTTTGTCTTTTTTTATTCAAACATGTCTTTTTTTAAGTTTTGATTTGTTGTCCAGATAGTGTTTTTAAAATTTTGATATTTAAGTTTTATTGCACTGTGACATATTTAATTATAAGATGGCAGCAAATATTGCTTTGTCTCTTTGGGCCATTTTCAATGTCTGCCATTATTTGTTTTACAACTTGCTTATAATCAACAATTAAAATCAACTTTTGCAATAAGCCAAACAACTAATTTTTGTGATTCAACTATTGCAAACATTTAAAGAATAAGAAGCCATTGAAAAAAAGAACAATGTAAACCAGATAGAAAGAGAAAGCATGCTCAAATTTCAGAAAAAATCTTCAGGCCATATATTGCAATTCCACAACATGTCTAAAAATCAAGAAAAAAAGTTTTTTGACAATGAAAACAAAATATATTAGATGGCCATAATTTTTATGCTATTTTATCCATAAAAAAGAGTATGGCTCAGTGTGATATTTTATGCTTCTCTATTATGGAGTTTAATGAGTTAAAGATAAATAAACAGTTTGTGATTCAAATTTAGCCTGACAGAATCAGGACAAGGCTCAAATTACTGTTGGGTTGTGTTGTAATATTGACAGCAGTGATATGTAATTACCATGGATTATAAGATAGACATATGACCTCTAGCCTTTTAATCAGAAAAATTCTGAACAACCTATTGTTCAAAAGATTATAAAGCTATTGGAATTGAATATCTTGATCTTAACTTGATGGATAAGAAAGAAAATTTTTGAAGTATATATAACTGAATTTAACTGAAAATGAAAACCAAAAAACATTTTTTTGCTAATTGCTCTGTTCATTATAATCTACAACTTTGGACAAAATAAAAACTGAGTGTTTCAAAAAAAATGTCAATTGCACAACTTTGGATACAGGTATCATTTGTAATTTTAAACATCATTATTGCAGGGGCGTGCCGTGACATTTGATGATAGGGAAGCTGTGTTTCTATAAGAAGCCGACATCCAGGGGCAATCAGTTAATTCTTTCTTTAAATGTACTTTTAATAGATTATTTATCTGACGTACTTAATAAACAAGTTCATTATAATTACCTCTGTTATTAGATCCAATATATTCCATATGCCCTCTAAATGCCAATTCTTGCTTTGATAAAAACATATAACATCTATTTATTTAAATACTAGCTTATCCGTCGCGCATTGCTGCGATCTCAGAAGAAACGAAATTCAAGCAAA
>NW_019384408.1:451666-460202 GCF_000671375.1 Centruroides sculpturatus | reverse complement strand
TTATTCACGTAATCGAAATATCTAGTGGGCAGGCGGCTAACAGCCCAGAACCGGTCCTTGACAGAGTTGTAATCTTATATGTGTGCAGCTTTCACCCAAGGTCGTAGGCTTCCACCGGCTACACCGGGTGAGGTTGGTATTCTGTAAAGCGCATGCGCAAATCTTGCTTTTCGTAATCTGAAAATACAGGAGATTACACTCCGTCACTAATATTCTAATATACAATAGCAATTTTTTGTTTTGTTTTTTTCCACGTGTAGTATAGAAAATTATAATAAGATACATAATGCGGTTATAATAAAATATTGTGCGATTATTTTCATATAATTAAAATTAATATTTATTTATTTTTTAGAGAATACGAGGGAAGCGGCGCTTCCAACGCTTCTAATGACGGCACGCCACTGCATTATTGTAGGAAGTTGTGTAACAAATACAGGCTGACATTGAATACACTGCCAATACAGTCAAATCAGTTAAATCTCAAAATATTCAAAATTATTTTATAAAGTCTGTTGTTATAGAAGGTGAAGAAATTCATGTTAATGATAATATTCAAACAGGAGCTGCTAATTCATTCCACATGCTAAGAAACATCACCACTACGGTTTCTCAAACAGGATCCCGGGAACCCGGTTGTTTTTTTAACCTGGGAAATATTCCGGGAAATTCTTCTCATCCCAGGAAATCCTGCAAATTTTTTAAAAGTTTACTTTTTTCTTATTTTGTGTTAAGGTTGAGGAAATTTTGCAAATAGAAAGTATAATTCTCATAAACTGTCAGAATGCATTTGTATTTATTAATTTTAAACCTACTTATTAGATTTTTAAATTTTTGCTCATTATGGCATGTCACAAATGGTCAATAATCAATATGTAGCTTATTTGTGGCAGGACTCTGAAAATTCTTTACTTGTCAGAACCTGTAATATCAGGAATAATTGTGCTTATGCTGTCTTAATTTTTAACCATGCCCCAGTAGCTTCAATAACTGCGTAATGCAAGGTTACACAAATTGGGCAAGGATACAAATGAGTATGAAGTTTGCAAGAATGAAGTTTTTCTTCATAAATCTGTTTATTAATGACAAACAAACTGCTGAATTATTGGGCTATAAGCTTGATAAAGCAGCCAAGGTAGATGAATCAAGAATACTAGAGAGCAAAAGAAGTACTACAATCTTGAAAATGAACTAGAAATCTTCCAGGCTACAGGTGAAAAAACACATAACATCTCTTCTCTTAAATGCATTAAACATGATTCCACTCATATCAATTGAATCGGAAAAGGCATTCTTGGTAGCAGGACTTTTCATTACTAAAATAAGAATTAGATTGAGTGATCAGAGTATTGGCCATCTTTGCTTTTTAAAATCTTAATACAAAATATTATTGTAAATTTTTATAATATGTTTTACAGTAGAGCATCATTTATCCGAATCAATTGGGGACTGGGGTTGTTCAGAAAATCGATATTTCGGATAACTGATTATGTACGAAAAAATATATTAACCTATTGCATGTTGAATGTTTTCTCCATTGCATGTCGCTTTGCGTTGAATTTTTGTCNATTTTCAACTTGGTTCAAAGCATTTTTGTTGTTGTTGTATGAAGTTTTCAGCAAACTTTAATAAATTTTTTCTATTTGTGAAAATTTCTACATAATTCAAAGGTAATTTTTAATATATATCTTACACAGCATTATTAATATGATTTTGGAGCTTGCAGAACATATTAAATTACTTTAAAAAATGAAAAATAATTATATCATTTGATTTCAAGATATCTTGTATATCTTAAAAATAATTAATTCTATCCTGTATTTCCCGGTCCCAGGAAACAGTTCACTTTTTCCCGAAATCACGGGACAAGCAAAAGACTGAGAAATGAGAAACCCTAATCACCACTAATATTAATTGTTTATATGAAGTATTTGTTAATGCAGATGATATTATATTATTGTTCTGAAACATTAACTGATAAACAACAGATTGAAAATAAAAAAAGTTTAAGGGAAACACTGATTCTGATTATGAACATCTTACAAGTGATAACAAAGAAATTGCTAGTAATGATGTTGCCACTAGTCTAACATTATCTAAAACTATGAAGTTATTAAACTTTTACAACTTCAATATGAAAATTTGTACAAAATATATCAAAATTCTTGAAATGTGACAAAAATCGAACATAATCACATATAACCAGTTTTTTCAGTAAAACATTGTCAATAAAGACAATGTAAATAAAGTTTTATTGAAACAAACTACAGTAGAGTGTCGATTTTCCAAATCAATTGGGGACTGGGGTTGTCCGGATAACTGATATTTCGGATAACTGATTTATGTACGAAAAAATAGTTTAACGTATCCGATGTCGAAATTTTTCTCCATTGCGTGTCGCTTTGCGTTGAATTTTCGTCGATGTTAAGCCTAACAAAGACTATTGTATCGTTAAAAATTATTTTTTTATTTTGTACAAACAAAATAAATATATTGAAAAATATAAAAATAATAAAAATTTATACTTCAGACGTTAATTTAGTATCAAAAACGTAAAATATTTGAGTAGGCCAAGACATAGCCAAAGATTGAAGTGCCACAGCACTGGCGAAAATTTAAATTTGCCAACTGGAATTCTTTCGGATGATTGACGTTTCAGATGATTGACTTTCAGAAAATCAACGCTCTACTGTATTTCTTTTGGAATAAAAGATTTGTTGTAATGGGGACTCATTGTATTAGTGAAAACAACATATAATAATAGTTTAAATAAAATATTTAATAGATAAATTTAGGATAAGTTATTTTTATAAATTATCATGAAAAATCTTGTAATTTCAAATTGAATTGCAGTTCAAATAAATTTTTTTATTGTATAAAAATTTGTTTAGGTCAGTAAATGATTGTCATGTAACACTTCAGATATGGGATACTGCTGGACAAGAACGTTTCCGATCAATGGTAATGATTTTAAAATTCAAAATTTATTTACATTTGAAATTTGTTTTAAATTCAAATATCTAAAACAGAAGTAATGTTTACTTTTTTATTTAAAGGCTCCTTTATATTATAGAAATGCAAATGCTGCATTTTTGGTTTTTGATGTTACTAACTATGAAAGCTTTACAATTATGAAAACTTGGGTTGAAGGTAGTAGAATATTTTTATATAATTAAAATGTATAAATTAATTTTAATTCTGTTTTTGATTGATTAAATATTTATAACAATTTTTCTTATATTTGAAATTTTTATTTTAATCTTTTGAATAATAAGTGATCTTATCATTTATATATTAATAAAATTACTCAAATATTATGTAAAATGTATAATTTATATTCATATTAATAGACATTTATAATTTAAAATTTTTTATATTATATGCTTTATATCAAAATTTTATTTTCTGATTATTTTACTTTTTTAATAAGTCACACAATTCATAAATTTGTAGTATAAATAGTAATTTATTTTGTTCACAGAACTTCAAAGAAATGTTGAAGAGCCAGTAACTATGTGTATCTTAGGTAACAAAATTGATCTTGAGTTAAAGCGTGTTGTTGATAAAAAAGAAGCTTCTCAATATGCTATTTCAATAGGTGCACTTTATTTTGAAACCTCAGCAATAACATTTGAAGGTAAGATATTATGTAAAATAACAATATATTAAGAATTAAAACATATATTATTTGTAATATTTTAATAATTTAAAAAGTATTTAGTAATGATATTGAAATTAACATCAAGTTGACATGTCTCTAGAGAATGCAACAATTAATAATTTATAGATTAATGAAATAATTAAAATACACTTAAGAAAAAAAAGCAATGCACAAAGGAGTCATTGAAACTTTATTAGTGCAAACTTGATGAATGAACAGTTTTTATTGGGTTGTTCGGAAAGTAAGTTCGTTTTTTTTCCACTAGACGGATTAGTCAAATTTTTTCCCCATTTTCATTCTAAACCGTATTATTATTATATATTTTGACAGCTAGCATTTTATGGATTATTTATTGTAAAAAATTTTGTTTGATTTCGTGCAATTGTCTATTTTTTGTGTCCCATCAAATATGGAAGATCGAAAGCAGAATCTTCAGCATATTTTGCATTTTTATTACCAAAAAAATAAAAATGCCGTTCAAGCAAGAAAAAAATCGTGTGACCTGTATGGTGGAGATGTGTTGACAGAACGACAGTGCCAAAACTGGTTTACAAAATTTCATTATCGCAATTTCAGTATTGAAGATGCACCATGTTATGGATGGCCAATTGAAGCCAATGAAAACAAAATAAAAGTACACATTGATGCAAACTGCGGAATAACAACATGTGAAATCACTAAGAGATTAAATTTGTCAAATTGAACTGTTTATGAGTACTTGAAACAAATTGGTTTCGTTTCAAAGCTCGATATATGAATTCCACAAGTTCTTAAAGAGAAATGCTCTATTTGGTGGGATATTAAGGAAATTTTGTTTGGAGCTTTTACCAAACAATTTAACAATTGATACTGCATTCGAGTAAACAAATTGCGAAATATCATCAAACAGAAAAAGCCGGCCAGAATTGATAAAAAAAAAACAGGTGTAGTGTTTTACCACAATAATGTCAAATTTCATACAAGTTTGGTAACTCGTCAGAAACTGTTATAACTTAGATGGGACATGCTATCACATCATCCATATTTGCTAGATCGAGCACACTTGGATTATTACTTGTTCTGGTCTATACAATTTTTTTTAACTGTAATACATTTATTTGAAATGACAATGTCAAAAATCACTTGGATTGGTTTTTTGTAAGCAACTATCAAAACTTTTATGAATGTGAAATCATGCTACTACCAGAAACGATGACAACAGGTATTTGACCAAAATGGTCAACATATTCAATAAAATATTTATTTATTATAAGAATATTGCATTTTTTTCCACAGAAAAAAACAAACTTACTTTCTGAACAACCCAATAGTTGAAGCAACAGTACAGTTTAAAGAAACCTTTAATATCTTGTAAGAACATTTTTTTACCTGGATACATGTGACAATATGGTTGGGTATGAAGACATATAGGTAACCATATACAGGTAACCCCCGTATAACACGGTAGTTACGTTCCAAAAAATTGCCGTGTTATGCGAATCCGTGTTATACGAAACAAAGAACTAATACGAAAAGGAGGGTTAGGTTCCAAAAATTAAAAAACATGCTAGTATATTTTCATAATTAAGATAAATATCTTCATTAAAATTTTTTTAAGTGATACATATTAATATAAATTAAACAATGTTTTCTTCGTCATCACTAAAAACACTATTAATTAACCGAGAGCGTTTTCTTTTTGGCAAGTTATCCTTATCCTCTGAGCATTTTTCTGCATTATCTTCAGATCCATGCTTTACCTTTTGCAAAATGTATGTAATTTTAGATTGCTTGCTTCTAGTTAAAAGGTCTTTATAAATTTCCTTATATGGTGCTAAGCACTTATGAAGAATAAAGCAAGTATGGAATAAGGGAAAAACATTCGGCAACATCAGAAGCAGAAGCGTCGCGATCTGGCAACATTGAAACAAGTTTCGAGAAGGACCACGTGTATCGACAGAAGGCGAGAAGAGAAAATTTACATACTTAAGTACTAATAGTTCACGAAAATAATAATTTTCGTGAACTATTATTAGTTAAGTATGTAAAAATTTATTACATTTCCTGTTGTACGAGGGTTTTACCCAATTCTTGAACCGTGTCAGAGTAAATCTGTGTTATAAAAGTACCGTGTTATACGGGGGATGGTACCAATTCTCAAACTGTGTTAGAGCGAATCCGTGCTATAGAAGTGCCGTGTTATACGGGGGATGGTACCAATTCTCGAACCGTGTTAGAGCGAATCCGTGCTATAGAAGTGCCGTGTTATACGGGGGTTACCTGTAGTATCCTGCATAGATTTATCTATAGAATTTTCAGCTCCTGCTCCAGATTCACATGCTTGAAAATGGCTGAAGCTGGTGTCATATCTAGTCCCATGGATAACAAACTTGAAGACCAGGCAGGCTAAGAAAGTCTGAAAACATAACAAGGACATTTCTGAGAAACACTAACTGTGTATGGTTGAGCATTATCTTGCTGGAAAATGGCTGCAGTTCTTCCACAAAAGGCAATGCATCAGGGTTCAGGATTTTCTGAACCTGCCATTGTGCCATCAATGTCTTCATATCATTAATTGATGTGATTAAATGTTGTCCAAGATGGTTTCCCAGAGAGCATGTCAGCAATGGGGGCAATTTGCCACTCAACAGTAAAGACAGAATTGAAGCACTCACCAGTATTGTCTGCCCAATTTAGCAGAAACCATTGATGCAAGTAGGCATGTGTGAACTAAATTGGTCTATCTGTAAATTAGGGTGTCACTTTTTCTGATATGGAAGGGATGTAGAAGGACTGTTTTCATAAAAACAAAAATACTTTATGGTGCAAATTGCTATATTATTATTTTAATAAATTTCTATCTGATCTTGAGCAAAATTTTTTTAAATGTAGCAAAGAAGAAGTTATTTTTTCTTTGTAAAATCACTTATCTTTAAAAAAAACATTTTATCATCAGAATTGGTAGACAAATTACAGTCACCTTTACCAACTTTGAGTCTAATTCTGTAAGTTTTAAGCTTGGGAGCTTTCAAACTTCAGTTAATTGCAAAATTTATCCTATGTAATATGAATTTTGATCCTATGTGATCCTAGTCAGATGAATATGGAATTCCATTGACCTGTAAGCCAATTCATGATGTCTTGTTTAGTATTCTTAGAATTAGAAGACTTGTTTATCTGAACAGAATGATAAGGCAGGCACATTGTAATAACAATGGCATTTTGAGGCAGATTAGGAATCAGTTTTTCTCTTGCCCTTTTTAGCATGCTCCCCTGTAGTGGAGAAGTGCTTATGTTACAACTTTTGTGTGCTGTTCAGATGTGGATCTGTCAGATTTGCTTGCACATGCCTCATTCAATCCATTTATTGTACATGTCCACGTGCATGCTCAACAACTACTTGATTCCAAGAATTTATAAAATTTATTTTAAACAAAATTAATATTTGATTTGCTTTTGTGGAGTGTGCTATCAGATCAGCTTGACTAAGCTTGTTCATATACAAGTATAATCTCTGAATAGTAGACACTATTGGGACCAAGAAGTTTGTCTGTTATTTAGAGGTACTGTTACATCTAAATAGAGGCTAAACCAGGTATGGCCAACATACGACCCGTCTAATGAATTTATGTGGCCCACGATCAATCTATCAATATTAGCTACTGAAGTTGGAATAGCTCGATGAAAAATTCTGATACCTAAAAAAAAAAAAAAACAGAAAAAAAAAGGTCAACAACTCACTGTGCATTTAGAGTTAACCCTCCATTACAAATCTTGTAAGTACAGGGAACCCCCGTATAACACGGCACTTCTATAGCACAGATTCACTCTAACACGGTTCGAGAATTGGTACCATCCCCCATATAACACGGTACTTTTATAGCACAGATTTACTCTGACACGGTTCGAGAATTGGGTAAAACCCTCGTACAACAGGAAATGTAATAAATTTTTACATACTTAAGTAATAATAGTTCACGAAAATTATTATTTTCGTGAACTATTAGTACTTAAGTATGTAAATTTTCTCTTCTCGCCTTCTGTCGATACACGTGGTCCTTCTCGAAACTTGTTTCAATGTTGCCAGATCGCGACGCTTCTGCTTCTGATGTTGCCGAATGTTTTTCCCTTATTCCATACTTGCTTTATTCTTCATAAGTGCTTAGCACCATATAAGGAAATTTATAAAGACCTTTTAACTAGAAGCAAGCAATCTAAAATTACATACATTTTGCAAAAGGTAAAGCATGGATCTGAAGATAATGCAGAAAAATGCTCAGAGGATAA
Source organism: Centruroides sculpturatus (assembly GCF_000671375.1). NCBI lineage: Eukaryota > Metazoa > Arthropoda > Arachnida > Scorpiones > Buthidae > Centruroides > Centruroides sculpturatus. Next base: position 452,275 of record NW_019384408.1, on the reverse strand, counting down.
GGATAACTTGCCAAAAAGAAAACGCTCTCGGTTAATTAATAGTGTTTTTAGTGATGACGAAGAAAACATTGTTTAATTTATATTAATATGTATCACTTAAAAAATTTTAATGAAGATATTTATATTAATTATGAAAATATACTAGCATGTTTTTTAATTTTTGGAACCTAACCCTCCTTTTTGTATTAGTTATTTGTTTCGTATAACACGGCAATTTTTTGGAACGTAACTACCGTGTTATACGGGGGTTACCTGTACAGTGTAGAGTGTTGGTAAAGCATGATAATGTGAAAAATGTATCTGTAATCTCTATCTATAGTTCAGTCTTTATGGGCTGACACCACAATGAGATCTTGCACCACCTCAAAATCTTCCTAGGGCAGCCTCTGGTTCAGCCCATGGAAAAAGTTTTCTTTCCAATTCGGCCCAGGGGCAAAAACTGTTGGCCACCCCTGGGCTAAACTGTATTTTAATGTAGTCATTATATAGTGAAGAATACAATGGATTACAAAAACGTCAAATTTTCTTTAGGAATATGAAAATACCAATAATTATAAGTAGCATATATAATTAATATATATATATAATTATATTTTATATAATTATATA
>NW_019384408.1:446877-449442 GCF_000671375.1 Centruroides sculpturatus | reverse complement strand
ACTTCTGTTCGAACTAACCTCACCTGCTGTCCGGGTCAGCGAAGGTAGCAACACTAGCACGGAATTGTTCATTACTTATTCTGTGACGAAACTGAATTTTAGTCTTTTAAATTGAGATACCTAAATAAGGGGGCAGTGAAATTTTCCTCCGCCCTGGGCAGCTGACACCCACGCTACGCCACTGCATCTGACGACTGTCCCATTTGTTTTAAATAATCAAATATTTTTAAGGCTTTGTGTTTAAGTGCAGTTTTATTTAAAGGCAACCGTTTCTTGTTCATATCTTCTACCCATAATATTAGCGCTTGTTCCAATTTTTACATTATAGGTGCTCTCGGACTAGCAACATTTTTCGCAAGAATAGATGATCCAGATGCGACCAAATTTCTAATCTTTTCTCCCGATTGCTTAATCGACCGAATAGTCGACTCATTTATTAAAATGCCTACTAATATCAGCTATCCGCTCTTGATTTTTAATTCAATCCAAAATTTCTATCTTTGAAGAGTTATAAATTTCCTTTTTAACGACGGTCCTTTCTTTTCATTCGGCACTGTTATGGCTAAAAAATTTTCAATCAGTTTTGTGGACAGTAAAATCGCAAAAAATAACTTTTCTTCACTATGTTGTTAAAAATATACACCCAATAGAAGTTTATACTGTGTTTTGGACCATTTTTGCTGTCCCCACTTATTGAAACAGTATAAATGATGAAAAATTTAGTGATATATTTGAGTGTTTACAGTAACTGATGCACATCTGTCTAGAAACTGGTTTTCCTCTGAAACTTTCAAGGGAATAAATAACACGCCAATGTCAACAAACAGCTGTTTTCAAAGACTTTTAGCTCTGTATACCGAACTGTGGCTCGTATCACATGATCTGTTGCGATTTTTCTGTTATGTGAAAGATAATTCGTTTCTAAATACCATAAACCGTGTTTTAAAAGTACTGCGTTGTAAGAAAATTACCACATTTTTCAACCGCGTTGGAGCGAAAGCGCGTTGTAAAGGTACCGTGTTGTAGGAGGCCTACCTGTATAGCGTTATTAACCTACTTCGCATTGAATTTTCCTCCATGTTAAGCCTATCAAATTTTTTTTAAAATAATAATTGTTGCTATTGCATTGTTAAAAATTATTTCTTTATTTTCACAAAATAAATACAGTACTGTACTGTACTGTACTGTACTGTACATTGAAAAATATTTAAAAATATACAGCCAGCTAGTATTCACCCTACTATAAACCCTTTGCCTCCTGTAAGTTTTATGAGAATGTCCCGGGAAATCCAACACCCAGCTGTTTTCAAGGTCATCCAGCTGTAAACACAATGACTCATCAGTGTCAAATTTCGCAAAAAGGCGAGACAATGGAAAATAAAGTTTGAAGCTTTTTCTTCAAAAAATAACGCATTTCTTTTGTTTTTTTTCAGTTTTAAGTATTTTTTATATTTAATTATAATGTAATTAAAAATTGATCGGAAGTGGTTAACAAGAACATTTATTAGCTTGCGCACATCTGACTTGGATCTTACACACAAGACATCTGCTATCGTGAACAATTGACGAAATAAAAGTGTACATTTATCAGAGAATAGACAAAGACTCAGTTTGTAAACAATTTACCTTTTGTATATACAACTGACACTCAATCCATAGCGGTCTTTGAATGACCGGACATAAAAAATGAACAGATGACGCTTAACTTAAGTGTGGTTTACGAAACGAATATGATTAATCTTAACACAACCACTTATAATTAAAAAATTAAGCCTTGTTTAAATACTGGCCTCCCTTTCATGGTCGAGCCAGTGTAGCCAGCTAAAACATGCAAAAATTTAACAAAAATAATATTAAAATAGCCAAGACATAGCCAAATATTGTAGCGCCACATCACTAGTGGACATTTGAATTTGCCGACTAGAATGCGGTCGGTTAACCGAGGTGACGGTTAATCGGGGGTCGGATAATTGATGCTCTACTGTATATGTCATATTATTTTGCAGTCGTAGTCGTGGGGTCAAGTGTAGGGTGAGCAATACAAAAGAAAATTGAAGACCATAAAATAACATCTCCGTTCACTTTTGGGTCCTCACTCGAACTCCCTTTATTTTATTGGTGTTGTTAACCTCATTCCAAAAGGGACGAGATTAACTAAGTAAAATACAGGAAAATATATACAAAGTTTACAAAAATTTAAAATATGTTATATATATATGTATGAGCTGTTACTAGAGGATTTGATCCCGGGATCCCGACCACTTTTCAGTCCCGAAATTTTCGGGATTAAGTTTTCCTAATCCCGAGATTTTCGGGATTGACATCATTTTAAAAAAGTTGCAAAATAGACTGCATGAAGCGAAACGTTCAGTGCCAGTGCTTTTAACAGAATTGCTTGCCTATCATTTTAATATAAAATACAAGAAATTTTATTCCAAGCAAGCAGCAGAAATTAACCAAGCGGGCTTGCGATGCTTGCTTGGAATAAAACTTCTTGTATTTTCAACTAAAATGATAGGCAAGCAGTTCTCACTGGGTTACTTGGTAATATACTTCATTTTTGTA
>NW_019384408.1:434540-446265 GCF_000671375.1 Centruroides sculpturatus | reverse complement strand
GTTGTAATAACCGTCGATGGTTAAGTAGTTAGATTATATACGCTGGAAGAGGAGATCGGATCGGAGGTCCGGGTAGCGTAACTGGCAACGCATCTGCACGGTAAGCAGGAGTTGTGGGTTCGAGTCCCGCTCCGGGCCGATTTTTTCTCCCAGCGGTTCCAAATTATTTAAATTAATTAAAATTATTTATAATTATTAATATTAATAAGAGATGGCGCCTAACGCTTACCTCTAGTACCAAATTGATTACGTAATTTATCTAATAAGTAGCATAAAACTAGCCCGATAGATTTTCGGCAGTCTGTTGGTTGTAGCTATAATTATATATCGGGTTGGAGATGTTTGTATATATATTACGCCTTGCCGGGGCTTGCGATGGCCGGTTGAGAGCCGTATGGGAAGTAGGACGTGGGCACTGAATGTGTCCCCAGCCGGCGTTGTAATAACCGTCGATGGTTAAGTAGTTAGATTATATACGCTGGAAGAGGAGATCGGATCGGAGGTCCGGGTAGCGTAACTGGCAACGCATCTGCACGGTAAGCAGGAGTTGTGGGTTCGAGTCCCGCTCCGGGCCGATTTTTTCTCCCAGCGGTTCCAAATTATTTAAATTAATTAAAATTATTTATAATTATTAATATTAATAAGAGATGGCGCCTAACGCTTACCTCTAGTACCAAATTGATTACGTAATTTATCTAATAAGTAGCATAAAACTAGCCCGATAGATTTTCGGCAGTCTGTTGGTTGTAGCTATAATTATATATCGGGTTGGAGATGTTTGTATAGAAATGTTATTAATTTAATAAAACATCTAAGTACTCAATGAAGACTAAATCCTCTCCCTCTTCCTCCCGAGGGGGAATTTCTAAAAATCCCTTCTCATGGCATACCCTACTACAATGCAGATAAAAACAAAAAATCGCATCTGAAATAGTACAGTAGAAGCCGTTCTTCTGGTTAAGCCTTGATACTCTCCCCCTCCCCCACAGGGGAATTTCAAAAAATCCCTTCTTAGTGTGTGTTTTCATGACGTACCCTAACTGTGTACCAAATTTCACCTCTTTAGATTTAGTGGTTTGCTCTGGGCGATGATGAATCGGTGAGTGAGTCATTCAGTCAGTCAGGTCAAGCAATTTTATATATATANCTGTTTTATCTTTGCTTCAGCGATTTCTTGCAGCAAACATTTAGAAACGGTTCGCTACATTATTGAGCTTCATTTAGAAATGCTTTGCTTTGTAGCGATTGAGCAGCGCTGCATAAAGAAACGCAATCACATTAAATAAAATGTAATGTAATAGCTATGGTTTAAAATATAATCATAGACAAAGTTTAAACAGATATATTAAGGCAAGCAAGCACATAAATGACAACAGCAGTAACAATACTGTCTTTTCAGCTGTAAAAATTAATTGAATTCTAAATAGCAAACATTGAACAAGATATTTTAAATGGAACATAAAAATTATGACAAAACATAAATGTTGATTAATTATTAATTCATGAAAAATGGCATCTTGGTGAAACATTCATTCAGTTTCCATCAGCCCAGTGATGTGGCCTTTGTGCATAATGTCTTTGACTTTGACTGCATTGATCATACATGCCTAGTATTCTAAGATTCCAAACAAGTATATTAAAAATTTTGAATAAAGTGCACCTCCATGAGCCATTTTATAGCCATTTATGACACACTGGTGATATTACTTCGCATTCACTTGGATCACAATTGTAATCATTTACAGATCTGTCTAAGATATAGCTGTGCTAATGAGTTTTACAGTAATTGGACAGTCCTATCAGGGCATTTAACTTTTTGGTTAATGATGTTTATACTGGAATCAAATACATACATAAACAAGCCTGGAATCAAAATGTTGGTCATGTAAAGGCACTGAATAAACTAAGATCAGAATTCCATGACAGGAGTTTATTCAGTGCCTTTACATGACCAACGCTTTGATTCCAGGCTTGTTTGTGTGGAGGCAACTATGTACAATTTAAAACAAAGGCTCAAGGAACACAAATATACAATCGATAAGAACATCGACAGCACTGTACTAGCAGCATAAGCACAACAACAGGATGTCAATGTCCAATGGGATCAGGTGGCTATTATCAAAACAATGATGAATAGACATGTGGTGAGGCATCTGGAGAGGTTGGAAATCTTCAAGGCGCACATGAGCACTGGTTGTATAAACCATAGAGACGTGCACATGTTACCTACTGCTTGCAGATCATTTTACAATAATTAATAATTCTATCAATGTTACAACTTATATTTATTTTTTTCGTTATTTTTTACCATATTTATATCATTTATTTATTTATATTTAGTTCACAAGGACAATTTCTGTTAATTTTTTTATATTTGTTCCATAATCGTATGGTGTTTTATTTTTAATGTTCAGTTTTATGTAATTGAGGAAGATTGTTTAAAACGATTGAAAACGTTTTTATGCTATTAAATTCTTGCTGGATTGACAAAGGTGTAAATTTTTTTTATCAGAATTAGATAGATGAAAGTTAAGACCAAATATGGAAATCTTAGAGGTAGGAGGTCCTGATTAACTATATATGAACTTCCAGTCAAGACTGGAAGTCATGTTATGTCAGTTCAAAAATTTTCTCCAGAACAGTGTTAGATAGATGAACAGCATGACTCTGTTGTTATCAGCAAAAGTATGAAGTAGAGGGGCAAGACATTACTAAAATTAAGAAAATATCTATAAAATTAATATACTTGCATATGACACCAAATGTAGTATAAGGAAGAAAACATACTGTCTTTTGGCATTAAATTTATTTACTTTAGGAAATAAATACATATAAGTACTTTCAACATTTCAAAATGTTATCCTCATTTGAAGAAAGAATACACAAAATTTGTGAATTTTATATATTCTTTTTTTGCTTTGCTTTTATATATTTAATTAATCAAGTAAGTTAAATTTAATGTCAAAAAATAGTATATTTTCTTCATTGTAGCATATACAGTAGAGCATCGATTATACGAATACCAATCAACCAAAACATCAGTTAACTGAAAGCGTTTCAGTCAGCAAATTCAAATTTCCTCCTCCCTACCAACTTAAACTGTAAGCTTACTTTAATGTACTACTTTATGTAAGGTATGTATTTATAAGATGTGTGATAGAAAATATATACAGTACAGTTTTGTGTTTAATATATTTTTTTGTAAATGATCAGTTATCCGAACAACCCAGTCTTGAATTGTTTTGAATAATCAATGCTCTACTGTATTTCAAATTAAATAAATTAAAAATATGATTAGAAATTGCAGCCAGTATTGTGATGATATCACAATAAATAATTGCTTATTTTTGTAGAGGAACTGGATATGTGAAAGCTTTCTGTAAGATGGGTGCTGCAATTACTGTCTGTGGAGAACAAACACATTCAATATCAGTTTTCAGGCTGGTTTGGACAAGTTTATCAAAAAATCCATTGGAATTTTTGTGTTACTTTATAACAATGGATTCACCATTACATATCTGTGATCAAGGAGCAGTCAAAACAGTGTAACCATTAGTGTGTTTTCTCTCCAAAGAAGGCAATAGTCATTCCATCATGGAATATCAAGACATCTATTTTTTTTGGGATGCAAACTCATTGGCTATCTTCCAAAGAATAAAATAATTTCCAAAAAGTACTGTGATGACCTTCTGAACTGTTTGCTGATCATAATTCATGAAAAATGTCTTTGTTACACTTTAACAATGCAGCTTCCAGTACCAATGGTGTTGCAACTCAAAAATTGGAAGAGTTAAAGTTTGAAGAAGTTGGCCACCCATCTTGTTCAACATATTGTTCACCCTCACCCTCCAACATTCATCTCTTTCCTAGCTTAGAAAAGTTTTTGTCTGGAAAAAGATTTCTGTCAGATGAAGAGATTAAGGCTTCAGTAAATGCATATTTTGAGGGCCTAGACAAAAGCCACTTCAAGAAGATTATTGAGAAGTTCTAGCATCATTGACCAAATCTATTAAATTAAGAAGGGATTATGTGAAGAAATAAAAATTTGATTTCATTTTAAAAATATTTTTTTTCTTTTTATTCTTGAGACTTTTCAACCAGTTGTTATAACAATAGACTAATAAGTTTACAAATGCAACATAGTATTAGAAGTTCAAATTATATCTGGTATTCTTTATGTAAATATTTAAAAATCTCAGATTGTCTTTTAAGATGACTTGTTATGATAAGTTTTTGTAAGTTATTAATTGTATAGGATAATTTTAAAATTCTTTATATTATTTTTCATAATATTACAAACTATCCATAAGAAATAAATTATAAGATAAGTAGAATAATCATAATTTATTATTAACTAATTTATTAAATTTATTTTAAGGTATCGAAGACGCTTTTATACACATTGCTGAAGAATTGGTTAATAATTATGAAAAATGTGATTTCGTTGAAAATTCAAGTTTCAGTTCCAATTTGAGCCACAGATCTATTGGATTGCATATTAATTCTGTTTGTAAAAAGGATAATGAAAAAGATGAAGAACATTTATTCTGCTGTTGATCCTTTATATTTTTGAAAATTGTGTATCTAGTCTGTGATAGTTTTATTAAATTCAATATATAATATATTAATGCTATTTAGTAAATTTGCTTTTATAAATAGTCTGGATCTTCCAGGTAAAGTCTTGCTTTTACCTGCCATTATCCAGACAGCTGATGTCTTGGTTTGATGTGCCAAATAACTATTTGAATTATATTTTTATAAGTGAATGTTTATATAAATAACCAAAATTGGATAAGACAAATCAATTGAATCAGAACTATATAACTCAAGCAATGTAATTTATTTCAAATGTTTTCAACCATATTTAAAGGTTTAAACAGATGCAGAGAACAGAATAGGATATGTGTTCTCAGCATCCCTTTAAACTTTTAAGTACAGTTGAAACATTTGAAATAAATTACATTGCTTCAGTTGTATGGTTTTGATTTAAGTGAGTTTATAAAAGTTTTATAACTTTTAAACTTTTCTTATTTTTTTCCCAGATTTTAATTATTATTTTGTATTTGATATCATTTGTGTTTACTATTCTGTGCCATAAAAAATAATCACTGTAAAATGTAAAAATCAGTTTTCATATTGCACTCTGTTATAATGACACTTTTATAATATTTAGATATTACTATGTTAAAAACTAGATGCAGTTTTTTTCAGTCTAGATTACTTGGCCTTAGATGGTATGCATTATTCAAAAATAAAATTTCTTAAAAATACAATTATTATAAATTAAATTTATTAATAATAAATATAACAAGTGTATAGTGGAAAAAATGATCTATAAAATTTAAATATAATATTTCTAGTATTAACTTTTAAATTGTTGATAAATACTGTTGATAAATTGATTATAATAACTATAATATTAATAATAATTGAAATATAATTTTCAATTATCCTAGTCCAAAATTTAATGTTGGTTTTAATTGTTTTATTAATTGTCAGCCTTTAAAAAGAAATATGCCAATCTATATACAAAGAAACTGTATTTATTCAATAACTTGACATTCAGTGTTAGTTGATGGCATCTAAGTTGAATTGCAGACATAATCTTTGGATTAAATAGAAATTCTCTCTTTTGGAGTAATAATTATATTATCTTTGATGCCTCCTTTAACTTAAATTGAATGAGATATGCTTAAAAACGCTCTTTGTTTAGGATAACTCCAAAGACAGAAATCTATAATTTTGAAATTCTGTGATTTGCAAATTAAATCATAAAAATATGTAATGATGACACAGTTGTTGAAAGCATTTCTTAAAAAAATGTTTTGGAGATTTTTAGCAAACTGATTAACACGATGACTGAAAAATATTGTATGTTTGTTCATTCATAAAACAACTTTATATGTTAGATTACTTAATAAATAAATAATGAAAATTTTCCAAGGTTTTGCTGAATGAAAATTAGCAAAATCTGTTGTGAATATATATATATATTTTTTATATTTAAACCTTAGGAATGTAACTTTAATTTAGCATGCAAATATAATAAATTATTATAATGTTTTTTTTTAAATAAGATTATGAACCATATTTTTTTAGAAAGTATTGTTGTCTTCCAAGATATAAAATATTAAAAAGCTATTGTAAACAAATCATATAATGGAAAACTTTGAGGAATAAGCATAAGAATGTTACATACAGTAGAATTTCCTTATTGTAATCACATATTCTTATCAATTATTCACTGTTATCAGTATTAGCATTGTCAAAACATGTACTGCAAGTTAATAATAATAATTAGAATTAATAAATCTTCAAGTTGACATTCTATAATTGTTTTAACATGTCTTTTTAATGTCAGAGTCAATAAGAATGTCAGAATTTCCACTAATCAGCATTATTTACTTTTGCTGTTTAATGTTATCAGTATAGGAAAATCCTAAAGTGATTACAATAAGTGGAGTCTATTGTATTTTTTTTATTTCTAATACTGATATCTATTTCAAAGCAAGCAATATTCAAAGTGTATTTAACTAGTTAGCTACTTGATTATAATGCAATTCAATTTATATAAAATTGAAATGAGTAATATGAAAGAAAAATCTATAAAAAAACAAAAATGCAATCATTTTGTATTAATAATTTATATAATATTTTATATAAAATATTTTATATATAACATTTTATATAAAAGTAATAAACAGATTTGTAGTTTTTTTCTTTTATATAAAATTATTTTTTTTAGTGTAAAAATAATAATTAAAAAGTTACAAAATGAAAAAACTACATATGCAGTAAAATTAAAAAATCAATTTATTATAATGGAATGTACAGTACAAAATGTATATTTCAAAGTTTAAATGTACAAATTATGTAAAATCATCTAAATTTTAAATAACAAATTCATATGTATTTGTTATGATTTTTGTTTTATGTTCATCATTGTATTATAAAAACTTGAAATTATTTGAATATAAAGATTACTGATTCAAAGGAATGTTAACAGTTTATCAAATGTGTTATACAGTAAAACTTCTCTTAATTCTGTAACTCAAATATTTCTTTAACTCAAAGAAAATGATGCATTTGGTAGGTCTCAACAGAATAGCATAGGGATTTAATGTCTCCAATTCAAAGTTTTTCCAGTCCCTTGGACCCTCAAGTTTTACTGAATTTTAGAGAAGTTTTATTATATTTGAATATTGACTTGTTTCTCAATGGTAAAAATTGATCAATTTTATTAACCAATTATAACACTAAAGTACAAAATGTATAAATGTTTTAATCAATTTGTTAAGTAATTGTAGTCATTTTCTATATATAGCTTTTAATTATTAAAAATAACTCTAGAATAGTAATGAGATTTTTTTAGAAATTTATAGCTAAACTTTATGAAAAATATTTTTCATAAATGATATGCAACTTGTATATATGTTATTGTTATCACATCAAATAATTTAGATATCTTGAATTTTTCCAAACATATCTAATATCTAGTTTTACATATAAAAATTATTAAATAAAAATGCTCCTACTCATTTTACAAACTTTTTTTTTTTATTAATTTAAAACTAATCTTTTAACATTAAAAGTTTTTAATAATATATTTATTAATAATTTTTTGATTATTAAAATTAAATTTTATATTCTTTGTATTAATATATGACTATAATTATGAAAATATTCATTATGTGTTTATTAAATTCTTACCTGTAGGATTATCCATTTTTATTACTATTTGCTCAATCTTTCATTTGTAGAAAGAACTAAGGGTGAATTATTGTTGTATGCAATTTAAAACATGTTTCATGCCAGGATAATAATTATTTTTGTTATAAATCTAAGCAATAAAGCAGATATTATTGTTATATTAATTTCAGAGATTAAAATTGTTTATTATAATTGTTATATATTTTTTACACATTATAAGAGATAACATATAAAATTATAAAATTTTCAAATGAATAGAAAAACTATACCACTTCTTGTATATTATGCATTGAAAGAGAAATGTACAATAACTTTTTTATGTTTTGAAAAATAAAAATAAATAAATTTGTACTAACTTATGAAGAAATATTCAAAATTTTTGAAACTGAATAATAATAAACTTTTAATGTAATATTATTTAATTTAAAGAATTAAATAATATTTTAAAATTAAATTTTGAATAATATTAAATACATATTAAAATATTTTTGTACTTACTGTATTACAATTCTTATGAAAGTCATTTTCAAATACAGTATTTAGAAGTTATTAATGTTTAATATATGTAATATAATTATGAAATGTGTGTGTGCATGCATGTGTATATACATATATATACTTTCCATTTGAAATTGGGATCAAATATTATGAACTGATATTTGTACTTACTTTATATTGCTCAAAGGATTGCATAATTCTGTAGACTTAATGTTTATTAAATAAATGGTGATACTTTTTGGTAAATGAAGTTTATTTTTAAATCAAATTTTTGATTTTATTTACAATACAGTAGATGGTATTTATTAATTCAAATTTATAATCTGAAGTTTTTCAAGATTATTTTAATAAATAGAATTAATTTAATTTAAAATATATGTTCTCCACTCAAATTAGTACTGGCTTGCCCCTGTACATCATACTTTCCTTTAACAGTAGACTCATGTTGGTCATCTATTAACTGCTTTCAGGGTAAAAGTTTTTGAATTGAAATAACATGACTTCTGGTTTGCATCAGAAGTTCATATATATTTAATCGGGGCCTTTTGACCCTAAGATTTCCATATCTGGTCTCAGATTTTATCTATCTAACTCTGTTCTCAAGATTAAGGAAAGTTGGATGGAGAGACATGACAGTGGGAATTTATATGTCTCTACAATTTTTTCAAACTGCAGCCCAATTAATTGTATTATTGATTAACAAAACATCCAAAGTTATTTTGATATAATTGATTAAAACTGTTATATGTATACTATATGTATAACAGTTTTAATTTTTAGAAGTCTAAATTAAAACTATTTTTTATCAACTATAATTGCTAACAAACTTTTTTTAAATTAAAAAATTATAAATTTTATTAAAAGATCCAAAACTAAGAATTTCTGGATCACTAAAAATTAAAATGAGATGAGATTGCTTTTGTGTAGCAGAAGAAAGAAGAAAAATATATGATCATTCAACAGATTGCATTTTATATAAATGTTCATGCCAAAACTGGAACAGATGGCCACCCTGGTTCAGTGCCGAGTTGTCCAGTGTGCCAAGTGGTTCCATTTCCTGAACACTGGGAGTTCGGTCATGGGTTTGTGCCTCGCCAGGACGGGCTGGCAACATGGATTTTTCCGGGTTTCATCCACATCTGTAATTCCTGAATAGGGGTCAGTTACCCTTAAAAGACCTCCTGGAAGGCATTATTCCTTGCATATGGCCAAGCAGTAAAACTTTGGCTGGATTATTGGATACTAACACCATTGCTCTATTGGAAAAATAAAGCCAGAAATGCTGGTACTCCATATAAGCTGAGACTTAGACATAGAAAGTTGTCCAGTGCCAAGTTGTCTGTTTTCAGATTTCATCTCCCTTATTAACTCATAAACCCATTGCCCAAACTTCCTTCATGATACTCATCAATTTTTATTAAGTACTGTATAGGTGTATATGCCCAGTACAACTAGGCATTAGTGTATTCAATACAATTTATATTACACACGATGTTATGCATTTGTCAAAGTATAGTACAAAAGGTTAATACAGAACATACTACAATAAGATACAGTTCTGTAGGAATATAACACATATATCAGAATGACAATATTACAAACGTATCTGGATAAGATTACACTATACAGTAGAGCATCGATTATCTGACACCCGATTAACCGTCACATCGGTTAACCGACCGTTCTAGTCGGCAAATTCAAATGTCCGCTAGTGATGTGGCGCTACAACATGTGGCTATGTCTTGGCTACTTTAATAGTATTTTTACGTGTTTTAGCTGGCAACATGGCTCGACCATGAAAGGGAGCCAGTATTTACACGAGGCTTAATTTTCTAATTTTTAATGATACAATAGCGACGATTATTATTTAAAAAAAATTTTTGTTAGGCTTAACATCGATGAAAATTCAACGCGAAGTAGGTTAATATCGATATACTAATTACATGAGATATACTACTATACCAGTGTTTCTCACCCTCTAACGAACCGTCACCCCCTTCAATAAAACTGTTACGTGGTATCGCCCCCTTCACTACAAAATTCCGATGCCGAGGGACAAGGCTAACGCCAAATTCGTACTGCATTGAATAGACTAGTGACTAGTATAATGTTATTTGTTTAATTATTGTACGATATAACGAATAAAATGTCTAATTATTCTTAATATAATGTTTTACTATATCGGCCAGAAAATTGTTTTTCGCCCCCAAAATATAAATTGTTGCTAATCGCCCCCTGAACATGGAAAAACGCCCACATGGGGGCGATATCGCCCCCGTTGAGAAACATTTACTATACAGTCGACCCCCTATAAGATATAGATACGTTCCAATTTATTAGGAATCCGATTTCTTACAAGTCGTTCCAATCACAGCCCGACACGTGTCAAGTTTACGGACTACGGCTGATTGAAAGGTTTTCTTCCATAAAATTAATCGATTCTACACTAATCCGACTCAACATTTCGAAAATACGTATATTTTTTCGTAGTTTTATAGGAATCGTAATTATAAGGACCGTAATTATAGGGGGGTCGACTGTACTAATAATATATTTTTTCATATTTTTTGGATATCCGTTTTTTCAGTTATCCGACCAACCCAGCCCCAATTGAGTCGGATAATCGATGCTCCACTGATATAATTATCCACTGATATAATTATACAATACTATATATACAACAGAGTATATCCACTGATATAATTATACAATACTATATATACAACCACCGTTATACTTTGATATACATACAAAACAGTAGTCCATCACTGATCTGCTTAAATTTTGCAGAGGTTTGTATATAAGGGAATTGATGCTATCAAATGGTGGTTAAGGAGGAGAGTCACTTCTCATATATGAAGTGGGATAGAACTTATTGAAGATTTTACTCATTATTAGTATTTGTAATTTGTTTGCAACTTACCTCATCATTCAAAATTAAGCTTTTTGCCCTTTTATAATTAATTAATAGTATAAAAAGCTTTTTAAAAATAAAACGTTTTAACAGATGACGCCACACACAAGTTTATTTATTACTAGCTTACCCGTCGCACATTGCTGCGATCTCAGAAGAAACGAAATTCAAGCAAACTCGTTATAAAATTAAATTTACATTTCATCATTTTCATTGAAACTTATTATTATTATTCATTTTCATCGGAAAAACATTTCAAAGTGTCGTTTCAAGTTTATTTATTTATTGGAGTGCTTTGTGGATTCACGAAATTTTTTGTTTTTCCGTCTGGTGCGTACACGAATAAATCAAAAGGTTTTCCGACGCGTGAGTTGGCCACATACAGTTGTCCATGCCAGAAGCACGGATTCTTTAAATTTAGCCCACACACTCGCAGAGATTGTTAGAAGCGCGATATTCCCCATTTTTATATATTTTTTTTAATCCTTCATAATTTTGATTATTTAATTGCTCCTTCCTCTCTTCCTTGGCGTGTTGTGAAATTTCTCATAGTTGGATAATAAACCGTTTTATTGTAATTTGTCTTTTTAAATTATTTTGAGT